>NC_141604.1:43385243-43541781 GCF_047967505.1 Dipteris shenzhenensis
GAAACTAATAGGAAAAAGGGAAAAAATGGGAGAGTAAGTGTAAATTAAAAGAGAATTAATAAAAAGAAAAATTAGGAAGAATGGATTCAAGAAAATTAGGAAAAAATAGAATTTTTTTTATTAATAAATTTTTAAAAAGAGGGATGAGGGGAGTAGAAAAGGCAAAAAAATTAAGAGAAATAAAGGATAGAAGCTAAGGGAAAATGTTAAGGGGAACATTAATGATAAAAAAGGGTAAGGGGGGGGGATAAAGTAAATGTAAAGGAAACATGAACAGGAAGTGTGTGTGTGTGTGTGTGTGTTTGTGTATACCCACCTTTGCCCCAGTAGGATACACCACACTAGGTGTGTGTGTGTGTGTGTGTGTGTGTGTGTGTGTGTGAGAGAGAGAGAGAGAGAGAGAGAGAGAGAGAGAGAGAGAGAGAGAGAGAGAGAGGTGTTTATACTCCTAATTCTAACTACAACATTTTCAAAAGCAACATGGGCAACATACGATCAACATAGAAAACTACGGCTGTTTATGTGTTAAAAATGGTATCAAGACCATATGCCACCTTGATAATTTTAATGTCATCCACAGGAAAGAATCACAAGGAGCTTAATTGTCAAATATTGCCTATCTTGTATATGCCAAAAAGAAACTATCTCTAGGTCTATTAGGACAGACCTTGCCAACGATCCATTGCCCCATGGCCTTAACAAAACATTTTCAAACATGGCCAGCTATTTACGTGAAAATGAGCTAGAAACAAACCACAATACCAATGGGATAATGCTAAGTACAAAAAGAAAGATAAGGCATAGTATGCCTCATCTTTATTTAATTGAATGGCCAATTTTATAAATGCTACATGTTGAACAATTTTGTCCATTTATTTTGATGTCGCTAAGGTATGTGTTGGAGTGTCCTTGCATATTGGCTTCATAGTGCCATGTGGTATGCCTTTAACCTAAATTTTCCTCACATATACAAATAGCCGAATAGGTCTGTACTTTGTACGAACTGACCCATCTCTGTGCTACAATTTTCATTCTTGTTCATGTATTGATCCCTTAGCATAAATTTTCATGGGACCCTGCATCTCTATCTCCAGCCCAATTTGAACTCACGGACATGTCTTCTGTTGATGTGCCAGACATTAAGAAGAGAATAGTTACAATGAGGGACCACTAGCAATGAATACTACATCAAAAGCAAACGAATTGGATAATCAGGCTTCTTTAAATCCCGACTAGATCGTTCAAAGGAGGCCAACATGTACAGTAGGAAATAGGGTCAGACCGATCTGTCTTGCGCAAAAGGTTGCCAACAATACACCGCAGTGCTCGTGACACTGCTTCTGTGACCTGCCTTGTACATGTGCTGTTCTTCTTACGTGGGATGACCCTGAGCAGGCCACTTGCTTTTTTATGTTCGTTCTTCTGCACTTCCCATTCTAGATACCTTCTTCTCCTGGTCACATGCATGTATTGTGTCTGCGATTCAATGGATTGACAGAGTTGGATGATTCAATTATCTGCAAACAATGTCTTCTGAGAAGACAGGGCACCCTACTCTCACAATTCTCTGCACAATTCTTCTGAGAAGACAGGGCACCCTACTCTCACAATTCTCTGCAACTGACTACAATCTTCAGTTCCACCCATGCATTCTAATTGCTGCTGTGAAGGATCATGTACAAGGAGCACTCCAAATAAGATCCTCCCCTGCATAACAAGTGCAACAATTCATCCAAAAGCTTAATAATAGGTATGTCATTGCGTTAGATAAGACAAAGGGCATAGGTCGCTGATCACGTTATACCTTGAATCGTCTGTAGGATGCAAGTGTCAGTAGAGGATTACTTCTTTCTTGGGAGCTTCCTGTTTTCTGATCTATATTAACCATTTGGCATCGATTACAACCCCCTAGAACCTGAATCAGATTATCATTCACAGAAATAATGACTATCAGTCATAGGATTCTAGATGTTCCCAAAAACATAGAAGTAATGAATATACAAATTCTGTGCCTCTAAACAATAATCCACAACCAGAGATGGCCTACAACTCCAAAGGTAGATAGCCATAGAACTCACTGAAAACTTTACACTACCAAGGAACATTGACTGCCAGCCATCTTCCTCATAAGGAGATCCACCAGAAATCACAAAATTTGGCCGAAACTGCATAACATCCACCTGCATCATTGCTGGATAACAAGACACTATCAATTGCTTTAGCAATATATTAGTCAAAGTAGATGTTGAAAGATACTAAAAAAAGCTCATATTCTGCTATGGGGCTAGTATGTGTGTGTGTGTGTGTGTGACATATATTATCAGATCCATTAGATCTACTCCACCAACTCACCAAACAGGCCCTTTACACAAAATACAAAAACTGGAATTCCACATCTTGTGACAAACTTGACGAAGGCACGCTTTAATGATGCTGGATTTGCCTCCATTCCAATGGCTTCACGGATGCCTCCTTCCAATTTTGCACAAAGGGGGGCGTACGGGGATATTGAGGGTGTAGGCGGGGAGGGGGTGGGGGGGGGGGGGGGAGGGATAACCCATTGGGCAGGCGGGTGAGCGTAAGGGGTTTGTGGGGGTGGGCAAGGGGGCCGCAACTAGTAACCCATTGTGGAAGGAGGAGATATGGTATCGAGAAGAATTCGGAAGGTGACCAAAGATTTGAACTTGAAGCCCAATGTAGGCCATTCAATGGGCTATCCATAGGTGCCACTCATTCCTTGGTATGTGCCTTGTAGCAATCAATTAGGTCAGTTGGTACAGTTAGTACATGTACCACTTACGACAATTACGACGCTTAGTCGAGTTAGGGAACTTAGCGGGGCTGTTTACAGGTCTGCTGTAGCCACCTACCACACGTATGAGATTCGCATGCTTCTGGAGCACCTATTGAAGCCGGTTTTTCTGCTGCTGCTGTTCTGAGCACTTACAGCCACCGACCTTGGTGTTTGGAGCCTACTGCTGCTGTTTGGGGACCTTTTCTGAAGCTCTATTGCCCTCAATTGCTGTTCTAACACCTCGGGCTACGAGCTTCCCGCATCTCGCTGCTGCTGCACTCATTTTGAGGTGTTTTCCCACTTGTGGGAGCATTTACTCTTGCTGAAACATGATATTCCAGCCTCTCACAGCCCTCTCATTTGTCATTTGCTGTCCCTTTCACCTCTCCTACAAGGCTGACCACCTATGCTCGCATTTGCAGCCTTTTCCTTGCTACATTTTTGAGTCTCCATTATTTGGTAAGCACCTACTGCAAGGCTTCCTTCATTTCCAGCAAAACAGTCCTTTCTTTTGTTCTCTTGGCATTTTGGAAAGGCCTTGTGTTGCCTTGGAAGGCCTCATGTTGCCTTTTGGGAATCTTTTTGCAGCAGATACACCTTGCGACAGCCACACATTTGCAGTGAAAAGCTTTGAAGCTTGAGCAACGTTTTGCCTTTTGGATGCTTGGGACTGAGGACAAGCTTGATGGCACAAATTACCCCATGTGGGCATACATGATGGGGCATGTCCTGGTTGCCAAGAATTTGTGGAATATTGTTTCGGGCGCTGAGGTCAAGCCTACACGTAATGCAGCTTCTAGTGCTACAGCTCTTGCCTCTGGTACTATAAGTACTGCTTCAGGCTCATCTAGTGATGGGTCTAATGCTACTTCCAGGGCAGCTGCATCTTCGACTACAGGTTCTTCACCTACTACACAGGAGCAGATTCAGTGGGATGGTCATGATACCAAAACACATGCCTTGATTGTTCTTTCAGTTAAAAGGGTCATTATCCCTCATATCTGGTCTTGCAAGACAACAAAGCAAGCGTGGGATCAACTTGCATCCTTATATCAGGTGAGGAAGTGATGTTTGTGGACCCATGCGGGTTGTAGCTATTGGGGGATTCTATTATTTCGTCTCATTCATTGATGACTTCACCAAGTATACTTGGATTTTCGCATTGAAATCCAAATCTGAGGTTGCTACATGCTTCAGGCATTTTATTGCCTTGGCTGAGAATGAGAGTGGGCTGAAAATTGCTCACCTTAATACAGACAGGGGGGTTGAATATATGTCAAAGGAGTTTGCTGTTATTTTCGCCTCCCGTGGCAATCATCATCAATGCACGGTGCCTTAAACTCCTCAACAGAATCCCATGGCTAAGAGAAAGAATAGATCCCTGATCGAGATGGCCATGTGTATGTTGAACGGCAAGCACTTGCCTAACAAGTTGTGGTTGGATATGCCGTTATGTGTGCTAATTACATTTTGAACGGATGTCCCACAAAGGCATTGAAGACCATCAAACTTATGAGGCTTGGGCACGTCATAAGCCTAGGATTTCTCACCTAAGGACTTTTGGATGCTTGGCATATGGTAATGTGCCTTCTTAGACATGCACGAAGTTGGATGATAAAGCTGTCAAATGCATTTTTATTGGGTATAGCTCAAGAGCAAGGGCTATAAGCTCTACCAGCTCCGCACGGGCAAGTGTTTTGTCAGTAGGGATGTTGTGTTTGATGCATCTTCCTATATGCCTTTGCTAGACTGTCAAAAACAGCCCGTTGGTGATGCACCAAATCTCTTTGAAAGCTTGATGCCTTTGTTTCCTTCAGATGCTCATGATGATGTCACAACTGAGGTTGCTCCACCTACATCTCTTGGTCCTTTGCAGCCACATGTGCAACATGATATTCAGCACCATTTACAGCCTGATATGCCTCAGCTTGATCAGGACATTGTGCACAGAGCT
This sequence comes from Dipteris shenzhenensis, assembly GCF_047967505.1. Taxonomy (NCBI): domain Eukaryota; kingdom Viridiplantae; phylum Streptophyta; class Polypodiopsida; order Gleicheniales; family Dipteridaceae; genus Dipteris; species Dipteris shenzhenensis. Next base: position 43,389,992 of record NC_141604.1, read on the forward strand.
CTTGACCAAGAAAGAGCTGAAATACATGAGCCCAAAAAGGTCCCCCGTTGGCTCCTTGACGCGTTAAAAGACAGCAAACAATATACTCCTCTGCCAGCCCGTACTAGAGCAGCTGTCCAAAAAGAGCATGCTAATTTGGTTTCTTGTGCATTGGTTGCTACAACATGCAATGAAGAGCCATTATGCCATAAGGATGCCTTTCAGAGTGATTGGTGGTTGAAGGCTATGCAAGCTGAATTGGATTCTATCTATCAGAATAACACTTAGGAGTTATGTGACTTGCAACTTGGCAAGAATGCCATTGGAACTAAGTGAGTTTATAAGATTAAACGGAAAGTTGATAGTTCAGTGGACCGTTACAAAGCCCGTCTTGTTGCTAAGGGCTATGCTCAGCAACAAGGCATTGACTTTTAAGGAAACTTTTGCCCCCACTTCCAGGATGACTACTATCTGCATTGTTATTGCCTTTGCTGCCCACTTTCATTGGAAGGTACATCAGCTTGATATCAAGACAACTTTCCTTCATGGGAATTTGCAGGAAGAGGTCTATGTTTCCCAACCTCCTACCTTTGAGGTTGAAGGTTCTGAAAGTAAGGTGTGCCGCTTAAAGAAAACCCTCTATGGATTGAAGCAGGCACCCTGGGCTTGGTATTCCACGATACATGCTCATTTGCTCACACTTGGCTTTCACAACAGCCCTATGAAGGCTACCCTATACATCTAATCTTGGTCTTTTGCATTACTATCTGGGCATTCAATTTGCTAGCAGTGAGGGGGGCATTTTAATCCAAGTATATTGGACAGCTTTTGCAGCGTTTTCAGTTTGAGGATTGCAAGCCAGTGTCCACACCATTAGAGCTTGGTTTTCACTTCTCTTATGAGGATGGCAACGGGCACGTGATGTCACTCTCTATCAGCACGCAGTAGGTATTTGATTTACTTATGCCATACATACGAGACCCGATCTTTAGTATGCTGTCTTACAGTTGAGCAGATATATGCACAGCCCCTCTACGGACCATTGGCAGTCCGTGAAGCGTGTCTTTAGGTATCTCAAAGGCACTCAGCATTTGGGCCTCCTTCATGAGGCTGATTCTTCACTTGTTATGCATGGATTCACTGATAGTGATTGGGCTGCCTGTCCGGACACCCGTGTGTCACATAGTGGCAAAATTGTTTCATGCTTGTTACTTCATGCATTTCTTGGTTCAGCAAGAAACAGACTACAATTGCTACTTCTAACTGTGAAGCTGAGTACAGATAAACTTTTACAACTACAGTGGAGTGTGTTTGGCTCCGGCAGTTACTTGCAAATCTCCATGCATGTCAGACTGTTCCTACCGTCATCTTCACTGATAGTCAGAGTGCTTTGGCTATAGCACGAAATCTCATTTTCCATGCTCGCACAAAGCATATTGAGGTTCACTATCACCATGTCAGAGAGAGAGGGGGAGGAGCTCAAGGAGACGAGAGCACTATGGATCAACAATGAGGCCCGTCACCACGATGTGGGTGGACAAGAGACACGGAGACCACACACGACATGTGGGACGACCAGAGCATGCATGATTGAGGTTCGACCTATCTCAACCCTCCTCAAAGGAGACCGCCAGAGACGAGGGGGATATTCCGTTGTCTTATGTTCCCACTGAAGACAACTTGGCAGATCTTTTTACGAAGGCTCTACCTCGACCTAAGTTTAAGCTTTTCGGCCAGCTTTAAACTTAGTATCTTTTGTAACTTGATCTGTTGTACTCTGAATAGTCATAGGTTGCTATATCCCTATAGGATGAACATGTGCAACTATGACATTAGATATTTAGGTATCCTGAGCCATGTCCAGGATACTTCAGCCCATACCATGGAGGGGGGTTTGTAGGTCATTCTATGGGCTATCCATAAGTGCCACTCATTCCTTGGTATGTGCCTTGTAGGCCTAGTTATAGTCAATTAGGTCAGCTGGTACAGTTATTACATGTACCACTTAGGACAGTTACGACACTTAGCCCTAGGGTTTTAATATATTGGCTCTCTCTTGAGCCTCCACTTTTTTTTGAAGCAATTCATTACAGCAGCTCGTTTTTTGTCTTCTCCCCTTCATTCTTGAGCTTTCATTGCTTGCCCTAGCCTACACCCAAGGCCACAAATGCCATGAGCAAGATTGAAAAACCTATAGACCCTGTTGAGGTAGAATAATGGAGGAAAAGGATACCGAGGTGCTCTTGTTGATCACCAAGACAAACAAAGATGTAGTGATTGACATATATAGCTTATTGTCTAGTCTCCAGCAGTGACTCATGTGTCATGGGGATCTTGGAGAAATACCGTTGGAGTATTCCACTCCTAGCTATTATCGGTGGGAAGCAATACGTGCATAAACCATGCACAATGTCACCTTTGTAAAATAATAAGGTTGTTTTAGAAAGTAATAATCTAGCAGTGTTTCTGCAATTATAAGTGGGATACCTCTGATAGAAGATGAAATGTAGAAGATTTGCCTTGCAAGTAGCAAGATGATTGGGAATGGAAAGATTATGTGGTGCTAATCTTGCCACTGCTACCCATCACCGACACTCCCATATACGGTTTAATCACTCACATGTTGGCAAAATTCTTTATGAGAGTGTCATTTTCTTCTCTATTTGGAGACTAAATAAATCAACACGAGTGGCAAGATTAGCACTCTAGCAAGCACCATAGAATCTTACCTATTCCCAATAATTTGGCTACTTAATGAGTTTGGTGATACAGATTGATCACTCGTGTGTTGGTAGAGCCCTACTCACCATCTCCATCTTCGTGTACTACCCAAACAGGAAGAAATCAAGAAAAGACAAATTGATTGACTTTGTCCTCTTATTTAGTCAATGTATGATGGAACTTAAAACAAGATTGTTAAAGATAAAGGGGGATGAAGGGATGTCAAGTGATGGAGACAGGGATGTTCCTCGAGCTCCTAAACTCTAAGTCCCATCTGCAAATGTGAACATGCAAAGGGACAAACCCAATTTTCCATGAAGATATATCTTCTGTCAGGAAAGAACAATCTTTCACTTGCATGATTTTACACTACGCGTTGAATAAGGTGGTCTCACAGAAGGTACAGAGGAGACTAATGCCCTACGTTGCCTTTTGCCTGAGCTTCATGACCCATTGCCTCATAGAGATGACCTTCTCCATGGCAAAAGAAGAACATACAGGTTGACAAGTCAATGAGACTTAATGAATACTTCAAAGAGTTGAACGAGTGCAAGTGCCCTAGAGACACATCAAAGGGAAAAGTCCCATGAAAGAGCTCCCTATAAGATCTTATGTAGGAGCAGTGCAAGGGGAAATCACTTGTTTGTCAGGGGCACAATCGAACCGAAAGGTGGCGCAAAGCGAAGCTCTCCTCCCAATCACCAAAGGATGGCTTGCCAAACATTCTAGAGATGCAGTGTTCCCATCAGAGAGTGTTGTAAGAGGAATGGTTCCAAAGTCAAAGTGCTAGGGATGTTCAAGAACATGGAACAGATTTATAAGGTAAAGTCTCAAAAAAAGCTCACATACACTAATCTATTAAATGAAATAGAAAGGCGTATTCTTGTGATGTTCATGGTCCTCGCTCCCTTGTTGCCTTCTTGGAAGGATGGGTGCACAACACGTGGGTCAAAAGGGTTGGTGGTGACGAACATACGGTTTATGCATGAACATTCCATGTTTTTTCTATTTGAAAGGTTGGAGATGGCTGCCGTTGTTGTTAAGCACGGAATATGGATGATTTGCAACCAAGCTCTATCTATGCATTTACAGGATGCTAGCTTTTTCCCAATGGATATGGAATCGGAAGAGGCTTTAGTAAGAGGTACTCCCTAATAGCCACGATTTTGAGGATCAACTAAATGCTATTGGCAAGGCTAACCTTGAGAACAAGAAGATGCCTTCATCAAACTGAAAGGGGAAAAGCCAACAACCCAGAATGATAGGGTTGGATAAAGAAGTGATTAACCAAGAGGCTTGAGAGAAAAGAGGATTGTCTAGACACTTTGTTGTGTCTCCGATAAAAAGCTCTCAATAAGAAAAGAAACAAAAATGGTTACTTCTATAATATTGACAATAAATATAAATTTCATTTCCTTAGTGTCAATGTGCCACGAGTATACACCTCTACCTTACTTCTCTATGAGGGCTAGAACATTAGATGTCGTTAGATAACCTAACCTAGTGCACCTAAATTGGATAATGGTTTGGGGTCTATGCTAGAACCTTGAAATAACGAATCAAAGCAACACAATCCATAAGATGGTAAGACCATTAGGTAATAGGCTTATACGTTCTAGGGGAAGAACCTCATCAAGAAACTCACTCTGTTGTGTGCACTATTCTGTGCATCGACAATGTGTTTTATGCATATGTTATGTTAATGCTAGATCCTGCATTTATAGGATCATGAGAAAATATCAAAAGAGGGTCCATTTTGGTACTTCTCCATCATTAGGTCCATACTGGTGTATGATTGAGGTTATTTTTTGTCAACTTAATGCATATCGTAAGGTATTTGATATCCTTGGGTGATGTAAAAAATAAATCTATTGATCATCTCAAAAATGGGTGGATGAGTCTATATCTATTGGCCATAGCTTGCGCAACATGGTGGAATCAAAATGCAATCATGTGGAGAAAGCAACGGAGAGAAAACCCCACTTACTACTTTTTACCTAGTGGCTAATACTCCATAGGAAATCGATTCTTGATAGAGATATTATTCAAAGCCCTGTAGTCAATACACATTCTCCAAGATCCATCCTTCTTCTACAATAGTAGGACGGGAGAACAATATGGAGAAGAGCTTGGCTGAATCAACCCCTTCTGTAGCAATTCATTCACCTGACACATGATCTCCTCCTGCTGTGCCGCACTCACCCTATATGGTGGTCGGTTCGGTGGAGAGCTGCCAGGAATGATGTCAATGGTATGATCTTCTGACCTTTCAGGAGGTAACTCCTCTGGGAGTTCATTTGAGAAACAATTTTGAAACTGAAATAAAAGCTCAGTTTGCTGTTTTTCCAGTTTGAAGAAATAAGATTCATCCTCTACTGGTTCCTTTTCTTTTACAAATATCAAATACGCTGAAAGATTCTTTTTCATTATAGAAGAAATCACCGAAGTGGATACAACTGGGACTGATTCCCCTTTCATGTTTACATCTATGACTTGGGTTTTACCCCTATAAGTAAAGGTAAGCTTCTTATCATGTGTATCAATGATACAATGAACACAGTATATCCAATTCCCCTTTCATGTTTACATCTATGACTTGGGTTTTACCCCTATAAGTAAAGGTAAGCTTCTTATCATGTGTATCAATGATACAATGAACACGGTATATCCAAGGCATCCCCAGCAAAACATCACTCAGGTAAAGGCATCACATAAAAATCCTCATAATCCACATATCACTGAATGTGAATCCGTAGCTTCCCTATGATAGGAGTGACAGGGGTACTGAGCTCCGGATTAGCCATGTTGGCCTCACAAAGAGGGCCAATTTCCTCTGGTCGAAGACCCAACTGAGCTGCAAGTTCAGGAGTTATGAAATTTGCTTTGGCCCCTTTGTCAAAGAAGTACAGACAATGCTGATCCCATAGCTTGCCCCATGCTCTGCACATCTCTGTCTTCTTCTCGTCATGCTCACCCCCAATGATATCAGGAATGTGGCCAGCACTTGGCCTGGGTTTCTTGCCTCTGGGGTCCTCTTTGTGCCTTGATTAGACTCAGCCTGAGTTGCTGCGGGTTCTTTTCTTTTCGTGTTAGGACAATCGTCTGCCCTATGACCAGTCTCTTTGCAAAGAAAACACTTCCCTTCAGCAAACAATTTATTCCTCTCTTCAGAGGTGAGAGAACAGGGCTGCTGTTTTCTTCTTTGACCTGCCACAAACTTTGATTTGAGAGGTACTTTTCCAGCTTGTTGTGGTTTCTTTGGCTCCTTAAAGTTGCTTTTGAAGCCTGAGACTCTGCCCTGCATGAGTGAGTAAGCTGTGTTTGCATTCTCTATCAACTGTGACATGCTGGAAATGTGTCTTTGTACAATAGTGCCTCAACTCTTTAGGAAGACCACAACAATACTTTTCAACCTACTCTGAAAAGGGAACTATTCTGTAGGAGGTCATAGGCAGAAGTGCATCCCAAAACTTCTTATGCATTCCCTAGCATTCAAGTTATGCAACTAAGTCATGACATCCACGTCAAATGTAGTGGTGAGCCATCTGGCTGAGAATACCTTCTTGAAATCAACCCATGTAGCAAGTGTCTGCCCCTGAAGAAGAATACACCACCACCACTGCATTGCATTACCTTTGAGAAATGTGGCTACCTTCCTGATTTTCGAGGACTCTCGGAAGTAACCTCCAGCAAAAGCCAAGTCAAATTGCTGCAAAAAGGTAAGAGCCTTCATCCTATCTGCATGTCCGTTGAAGGTCTCAAACTTCAATGCTGCCCCCCCCCTCCTTGTAATCCTTCATCTTAAGCCTGGCTTTTGGTCATAGCCAAGTGGATGCAAATAAAGAGGCTGTTGTCCTTGGGGTCCTTCTGGAGCCTGTAGAGCACTCCCCACAGCTGGATTTGGTGGCACAGGTGGTATTGCTTGAGTGTGAGACACCATGGGACTGCCTCCCTGCATTCCAGGCTGTATCCCCACATTAGCATACAAAGAGTTTGGGGCTGGCTGTGAGGTCATGGCCTGAAATATAGATCCTCCTCCAAAGTGAGTTGGCTGAACCACATATTGTGGTTGGGCTTGCTACCTTTGCTGCCCATTCTGAGCATTGCTACCATGCTCATTCCCATTTGGTCCCTGCCTCTGTGGCACCACAAGTGGCTGTACCACGGGTGTTTGTGGCTGTCCCACATGCATTTGTGGATCCTGGATGGGCTGTGCCTCTGCCCTCGGCATTAGAGCTGGATTATGCACAATCTCAGCAAAACTCTGAGTGAGCTGAGTCAAAACTTGCAACACAGACGCCATCTGAGTTTGCATCACTGCCATAGCATTTGGCTGTACACTTGGGTCTGCACCCAATGCAATTGTACCCACTGGATTATGTACTTGTGGAGCTGGCTGCCCCAATGCATCAACCTGAGTATTCTTCCTTTCATGGGCTGCATCTTGCACCCTTATTCCAGAGTGTGCTCCCCTTATCTGCTGCTCTGGCTTAGACTCTAAGTCTGCACCATAATCAAGCCCTATATGCTCCATATCCAAGACAATGGGTGGCTGTACCAGGAAAAATCAGCAGATGCTTTCTCTACCCAAGCTGCCCAGGGACTCCTCTAGATGATTTAGTGAGGATCCCGGTAATGGAACCACTGTAACTGGCCTTTGACTAACAAAGGGCAGTGTAACTAACACTATTATCTCACAACTCTGAAATACAGCCAATATGAACCATTGCCATTGCCCACATATAACTTCACAGCATAGCATCACTGAACCATTCAAAACAAGGGAGGCTAGAATGCCCCTACTCAAAAGCATACACACTGACACCTGTTGGCCCCAACACTTGGCACCCCTTGCGGTATTTATTTAATTACTGGTTAGCTCAAATACAAGGGACTCCCTTCAAGAGCTCACCTGCAGATGCAATCCAGTTCAATGCCAATCCATGGCTCTGCCCGTGACCGACTCCCGGTGCTATTCTCTTGGTTCCCTTCAGTAGCCATGCACAACACAAGTAGAACAACCCGACAACATGCCAAGCAATGCATCCACATAGATCAAAGCCATTACTGAGCCCAAGGCTTGCCACTGCACCCCTAGGAAGAGAGTATCACAACCAGTGCCCCAATCCTCTCCTGGGCCAAGGCAGGGCATCCAACCTCGCACAAACTCAGCAAGAATGACAGAAGCACAAAGCAGAAGAAGAAGATAAGCATCCGGCCAACAGAAATAGCCTGTTTCAGCTCGAAACAGCCCCAGAAGATGGTTGAACAGCAGACAGCAGAATCTGGTAGGAGGGAGCTGCCCTTGACTGACTTCCAGCACCAGCAAAGGTCAAGAGAAAGAGCGTCCAGCAAGCTGTAGCAAATCCGCCATGATTGCGTCCTCTAGAATGGAGTTTTCAGCCCACAAACACCTCAGATCTCAGTGTGCCTTGCACCAGACAGGAGCTAGGAGTGAGGCATCCAGGAACATGGCCTTAGATGCAAGAAAGGAAGACTTTTGTCGCAAAGAAAGTAAAGAAAACCTTCAGAAAAGGCCCAAAATGTAGGCGTCCACGTCCAGGAAGCATGCCAGTAGTAGGAAACACCAAGGGGAGGAGAACTATCATGGAGAAAGCTTCAAAATCCACTTCAGCCAGCAAGAGGGGAGCTGCAGAAATCCGCCATCTTGAGACCTCTGGTAGGGGAGAAGACTCAAAACAGCAAGGAAGGGAAGGGAAGGGCTCCAGGGCCTTCGAGGTGCTTCCGGAGGTGACACCCAGGTGCCACAAGGCAAGCAGAGAGGCCACACAAGCTCCACACACAGACACATGGCAAATGGGGCGTGGGAATTTAATGCCCCTAGGGGGGTCAGTTGGCAAACCATGACCCTAATGCTTGGAACCAATGACCCTAGTTTATAGGACCTCTAGGGGGTCAATTTTTAAAGGATGACCCAGCGAACCAAACCAATGACCTTAGAAACTAGAACCACTCTAATAGCACTAGGAGTTGCACTTATTGCACGTGAAATCATAGGTACCCTTTGGGCATTAACTAAGGCCCCTAGGCTAAATTCAGTGGCAGTTAGTTTAGACACTTCACCATCACCATCACGTCCCCGTGACACCATCCATCTCCGTATGTCTATCTATCAGAGACTGCAAGAGTCCCCTTGGACCCACACTGTAGAACTGGGCTCCGCTGAGAATGGGAGGGAGGGGGAATAGGTGAATCCGAAGAGGTACCCCTGTCCCTAAGAACTGGCCCAACCACTGTGCTGGTGTGAAACTCTGAAGGCCCGCCCACCAATCTCTGCCATCCTCGGGCCCGCACCCCAAAGATGTGAGAGGGTCTCTAATCGTACCTCTGCATCAGCCACGAGTCTCGCCCACGTCCTGAAAGATCAAGCTGGGCCACTGTCCCACTGTCCACAACCAATATACCTAGATGAATCCAGGAACATTCCCAAACTCATCCTCTAAAAACACAACATAGTGCAGTTTCAATCTCACGATAGTCCCCAACCAATGTGTAACCTCTGTCCTAGCATGCGACCATCCTAATCCCGGACCTCCAGGTGCCAACTGTCGTGCGAACTCTTCCGAAAACTGAGGACTAGCCCAGATAAGACCCCTTGCCAATCGCTGCCAAACTGTGAAGAGACTCCGCATCAAGGGAGAGCCCTTCCCTGTAAGGGGGGCCTCTGAGAAGAGCCATCTGTGTGACTATTGCCACTGACCAACCGTGTGGGGGGTGTTCCAAAGGAGACCGCACTGCAGAAGAAGTTTCCAGGACTCTGTACCTAGAGAGAGGCCCCTCACTATTAACTTGCCCAACAAATTCCTTGGGTTTGCTCATTTAGGATTCCTTGGGTTTGCTCATTAAGGATAAGGATGCAGCAGATTCCTTGGGTTTGCTCATTTAGGATAAGGTTAACAATGGATGGATTAAGGGTACTCCACAAGACAATGAAACCCGAATAGTTTATCGGTAGTTTGCTGATGACACTCCATAATGATGAGGTTTCAGTGGGAGCAACTATTCATTGTTTGGAGATATTATTAGCAGCACTTGTGTCCAATATAAATCATAGCAAAATGAGAATATATGGCACCAAAAGTAAGCCCCTTGATGTGGTTATGAAGAGAGGTTGCAAGGTTTTGTAGGAAGGTGTTCCCTCCTCACTTATAAGGATTCCAATCAGCCTTCATTGTTTATTGAAGGATAGGTGGGAGTGAGTGCTTCAAAGAATACAAGAGGAGGTAAACGGCAAGGCATTCAATGCTTCGTGGTGAGGAGAAAATTTGTCTTCAACCATTTCATTTACCTTTCTGTTATTTATTTCATATCATGCTGGTATCCTTCCAAGAGTGGCCTCAATAAAATTAAACTCCTTATTTAGGGATGTTCTGTGGGGAGGTGAGCTTGATCACAAAAAGGTGGCCAAAGTGAGGTGGGATTAATGCACTCTCCCCAACCTAGTCAACATAGAAGGATTAGCAGCCAAATTCATAGGCAAGTGGATTGTTAATGCTTTGCACAAAGGAGACACTTTGGGCTTACCTTCTTTGAAGAAATCTTGCTAATAGTAGACCAATGAGATGGAAGCAGTGGAAGTTTTACCCTGAAGTTGCAGCTTTCTTTGGCAAGGAGCCTCTATTCCACAAAAGCGTCAGAATTGCGAAGGTCAATGCGGAGAGCACGGGAGTCCCTCAAAACTTACATCAACTAGAAAGGATTCTCTACGAAAACTGGTATCTTTGACCTTGTGTAAAGGGCTTTTATCACACTTCTTTGCATTAGTGGCAGCCCATCCTCTGCTAGTAGAACTGTCAAATGCGGAGAGCACGGGAGTCCTTCAAAACTTGCATCAACTAGAAAGGATTCTCTACGAAAACTGGTATCTTTTACCTCATGTAAAGGGCTTTTATCACACCTCTTTGCATTAGTGGCAGCCCATCCTCTGCTAGTAGAACTGTCACAAATGTGATCAGCCTTCATTTGAGACCTCTTTTACTAGATCTTGTTCACGATCCTTGTATACTTTTTAAAAGACCTTAGAAGTCTTCCCAATGCTTTTGAATTCTTGCAGTCACCTTATTCTTCTATTTGGGCTTGAAGGATCAGTCACAAGCCAGTGTGGGCTTCACGTTCTATTAGGAGAGAATATATTCGTTGCAAGTGACAACACATTTGTATAAATTTGAGATAGACCTTGTATGACAGTATAGAGACGTGAATAGTGTCTTCTTTTTACTCCTTGTGTGAGGCAACGAATGCTAACTGTGTAGATATCAATTGGCATGTTTGTTGTCTGGCGAAAATCGTTCCTGCAGGACTTTTATTGGAATTCCTGCTCGTTAGTTGGTTGGTCCCGTCTTTGTTGCAAATCAAATTTTCCAAGCAATTAGTTGGTTAGATTCAATACAGTGTGTTGAATGCAACCATCCATTCCTAAAATTATTGGCCTTGTCATGAAATGAAAGACACCAAATTTAGAGAATCCCTAAGCATCCCAGTCGGCTAAGATTTTTGTTGTAAGTTGATTGTGCAGGTCCTTGCTCAGAGAGAGGTGCACAGAAAGCAAGGTTGAAGGCCTTGTAAGTTGTGCTACCTAAAGGCGAATTTGTTGGTGCATCTTTAATTGGAACTATTTTTTGAGTCTCCATCAAGCATGGATTTACATTCCAGTGGTAGCACCTCAAAGCCAGTCGTCTTTCATGAGATTAAGTTGGGTCATAGATATTACATTACATGGGCTGCTTGTAACAATGTCTGAGGTCTCTGTAGCCTCTGCTGATCCTTTACACACAACGTGCTTATGAGTTGGCTTAGTGACCTGAGTCTTCACAACGGATTTACTCCTCATCTATAGAGATTTACAGAGATATCCTTTTCCAACAGTTTTGAGGGGGAACCCTTAGGGTGGACAAGAAGGATATTGATGTCAAGTTTACCAAACTGAATCTCCTCCGACTATGATCTTTTATGGGCGAGTCATCTGTCAGAGATATAGGGCAGCACTCATGTCACTGCTCCGCAGCGCAAGGATGGATTCCCATGGATCATTCTCCCTCCCAGATCTATCTTCACACATGCACAAGTTTAAATGCCAGGATCCAGGATAACACACATCAATATTGACAATACAAAATATAGTATTGCAAAGTGTGGACTATTCTCATACCACAAAATAGCTCAAATTGTTAGGCAGCCTATTGCAGTCCTACCCAGAGCCTAGATGGCCACAAAACAGAGCCAAGCACTCTCCCTAAAACTGCTGCAATCCCTCACTGCAGCATGCCTTGAATAAACCTCAGTGGTGATGAGAGAATGAGCCAAAGAGTTCCTATTTATTAATATGAGTAGAGCCCCGCCCCCCCCCCCCCCCCTTTCCCCTCCCCGGGCAGGCTCTTCAAGACGGCCGACCAGGCCAACGAGCCACAAAACGGCCGACCTGGGTTGGGTCTTTCTTTCATCCTGGGTTGGGTCTTTCAGGGCTTGATGAGGGCCTTAAGTGGGCTTATAAAAGGCTACATTAAGGCCACTCAATCCAGCCCTATGTGGGCTCATGGATAGCCCAACAACGAGCTCTATCAACAGCAGTCCCACATGGACTTCCAAGCTCCTTCCACGGCATTCAAAAGGTCCCAGGAAGGACATTGCATGCACAGACCCTCCAAGGGCTGTGTCCCTTGAACCCTAGTCCTGGATATGTGGTCATAGAACCTCCATGTGCTCCAACCAATCATGAGACCCTAGGTCGTCAAAAAATGTTCTATGTTCAATATGAGTCATGTACCAGCCAGAATCTCCATGATGCCTATGTGATCTCCATGTGTTCATCCAAGGAGTCCCCAATGCATATACTCTATGACCAGGCCATCCTCGAATAGATAGGCAACCATGACTTGTCTCAAACAAGAGAGTGCAAAGAAAATGATCCTAACATTGGGATGGAACCCTAATCTAAGAGACATATTCCCAAACCGTGCCGAATAGCCCTAAAAGGACCTAATCTTAATTAAAGTCTTATGCCACCCAACGAGACAAATAATCAACACATTGTGACAAAACCTTAATGTGACCAACTTCCCTTGACATCGTCACAAAAGAGAACAACCAAGTGGTATCAGCTAGAGGATGAATTACTTTATTGAGTATCCCTATCATCTTAGCAATAAATTCAAGGAAAGAATAGCTTGCAAAAAAATCCAAATAATCTATAAGGAAAGACATTTCCGGACTCTTTGCAATTAAAAGTCCAATAGAACTTAAGCCAAGGGTACATTCAATTAACTATCTTTGTGTCCATTTCATAGTTAGTCCTCTATCCTTATATTTATTTGATTGCACAAAAATTAGGGGGTCTTTATAATTCATTGTACATGGCTCGCTATCTTTTGTTATGTGGATCAATTTTCACATAAGGTCAATCTAAATTCTTAATGTCTTCCATTCTAACATGTGTGTTGTTCTCTTCCTATGGATGTTTCTTTTAGAAGATTCTTCTCTTTGTGTGTGAAAGATCACATTTTTTAAATGAAGACAGATCATCAAAGTAGAGCTGATGGAGGACAAACTTTGTCAAGAATCTGAAAAAAGACCCAACATACTCTGAGGTGTCAATGGGATAGATGCAATGGAGACTCTGAGGCAGTTCCCCAATGGAACAAAGATTTTCCTCCCTATGGCATGGTATGCAGTGGCATCTCCTCCTCCTTGGTTGTCTTTTAATATTCATTGAGGCTGGAGCCAACTGTTTTCCGTTCTCCAACCAGCGGAGATAGAGTGGAGGGATGAAGAAGTATATCAATAAACACAAGAAGGACTACTGTTCACCATACTCATTTGATATATACAATGAAACCAACCAAGGCAACGTTCGAAAGGTGTAAAACTCTCTCTCATGACTGTACACTCTATAAAAGATCCTCACGCGGAGAAGGTGGAGAAGAGCCTAGAAGATGAGGCCCATTCACTTTATGTTGCAATTATACCCAACCCTGGACCCTGACCAAGAACTTCTTCAGCCTCTCTTTAAGCTCTTCAAAAATACAGAAACCAGTGTTGGCCTATGCTTTTCCCTGCGCACATATTCAGTTGACCTCTCTCTTGACTAATGCAAAACATGAGATCGCCGTTGTTCACAGACTGCCCCATTAAATCTTTTAACCAAGACCTTATTCAAGAGTACCCTTGTTACTTGATTTTCATGTTTCTCGTTTCTACACTGATTGAGGAATGATAACAAGAACAATAACTGGCACAGAAAAACTTACAAGCATGGGGTGCCCTTTTATGTGGAAACTGCACAGGGGAGCTCAACCGAAGATTCAAATCCTCAACACTTGCTCTAGATATCAACAAAAATTGCCCTTCATTGGCAAAGCTTAGGTCTCCTGCTTCTCTGCATGTCTGTGAATCACATAAGCTTCTCGGCCTCACTTGCCTGCTCCTTGGCTCCTTTCTGACTAGCGTGCAGGCTGTACCCAAAGCTTCTGTAAACCAGTCAGCAACTTCCTTTCCATACAGTTGCCCCTTAGATCTGAGGATCCCAAAACAAGGTTTGATGAAGTGAAGATAAAAGTATAGGAAAATGCAAATCCAGATGCATGGAGCATTGAAAACAAGTAACCAAAACTCACCTCTTTCCACACAACTCGATTCCTACATCAGCTCCATATTGTGATGTCTCTTTGATAGAGACTTCAAGTTGTTTTTCCATGTTTGGAGAAGTTATACACAGTTTATTTGTTGACAAATCAACAGAAGTTCCTATCAAGCACATCAGTGGATACTGCATGCCAAGCCAAAGAAACATGGTAAGCAAGCAGCCAAAGCAAAATTCTTGACGTGCACAGGTATAAATTTTAACATTACAACACATCAAAGAAAAAACAACCATTCACCAGATAGAGAGTGAGAACTCACAAAATGCCATAATTCAAGCTCAGTAACAAATGCAATGTAAAAACTGCCAATCAGTCAAAATCTTACCTTCTTCTGTGTTAGAACATCACCTTCAGCACTTATTATAAGCCATTCACGATCATATATAAGACCTGATCATCCAAGTGCAAAAAAGACAACAAAAAATTTATCGCCTTCACAACAAGCATTAGCGAAAGACAATCTCTAGACTTGATGTAGAAATTAAAAGTTGCATATCGGACATGTTCTTCTTTACATAATAAGGAAAAGAAAAATGCGTAGCAATATATATTTTAATTATTTAGGCGAAAAGTGCCAATAAAACTGAATACTCAGGAGCCCTATGAAGGAGAAACTAAGCACACACAAAAGACTACAAAAAAAACTTCTTTTCTCTTTCTCATGCATGTGAAGTCACACTCTATAAGCATGTGAAGTTGCACGCCCGCATGCACATACACACACACACGCTAGGTGCAAGAAGCAATGGAATGGAGATGGAATGCAAGGGAGAAAACAACGGGGTCAGGAAACGAAAGTACTTGCCAAATGGATAATGAGAAAGTACAAGTGGTTGCCAATATAGGCCCCAAAGTCAACCACAAGTGTTGACCAACGAAGTCAACCTGAGGGTTGACTGATCCTAACTGGCCTACAAGGCCATACTATGGCTAAGTGCTAACAAACCCCTCTCCTGGTATGGCTGAAATATCTTGGATATATCTCAAGTATACCTGGAAACTATATCATGGTTTCACATCAACCTATGATAATACAAGGAGATCAACATCACGTAATAAATGGTGCCAAGTGTAAGGCATGTCAAAAAGTCTCAAACTTGGGTCATGGTAGAGCCTTTGCGAAGAGATCTTCCTGCTAAGTTATCCTCCGTGGGAACGTAGGACAACTTCATATCTCCAGTTGATAGGCGTTGATAGTGCACCTCAATGTGATTGCTACGCGCATGAAAGACAAGGTTACGTGCAACGGCCAAAGCACTCTAGGTGTCTGAGTAGATTATCATAGAAGTATCCTGGCTGACATGAAGATCTTCTTAACGGAATACAAAACTCCATTCTTTGGGGGTTTGATAATAGAGAACTGAACTACTCGTGCATTGCTGAAGGAAAGAACTAAGATCTACAAGATAGCTGAGATATTGTCACTACAGAACAGAATACACTTCTCTCTCTCATTGTTCAAAGGTAAAGAAGGAAATAGATGCAACATTAGACTTAGAAAAGCAGGAATGGAAACATAATGTGCAAGATAGATAACAATCGCGATTGTATTCATAAGATAAGCTACTACAAGAACAACACATTGCATAATCCGCTCCTCAATTTGTCTCTCACATTCTTGCTATATTTGACTTCGTGGTTGGTATTTCACTTTACAACTTCTAACTGCTAAGGCTTTTGACCATTCCGATAGTAAAGTCGGGTTACTTATTTTCCCCCTTAACACTTGGCACTCCCGGTGGATAGGAATTTGGACTAAATTCCTGACCTGAACCCATCTCAAAATTTCAGATTTTAACTTTCGGAAAGTAGTGAACTCTTGTATCTGATGTAACATCCCATCAGACCAAGACTATATGGTTATCTGCTAGCATAACTTGTTGCAGTACCAAGATACTAACAGATTCCATACACAGCTGTTCCCTGCTCCCTTGAGTAAAACCGGAATTTTTAATAACAAAATGGTGCCAATGGTTTACAAAAGAGTAAGACTCGGTATCTATTTTGACATTTGTACTATAAACTGTAGACAAACAGGAAGACTAACAAAATGAAATACTAGAAATGAATTCAAACATTTCTCAAAGACTAGTAGTTGTTTTTGCAGTCTGTGCTGCCTTCAGATCATCATCCTAGGTAATTTTATTTTCTTGTTCAATTTCATCACCTTTCAAATCGGAGTCTTCATAGTCCACCAGTTTGAAAGCTGGTGTCACCGGATCTGTCAGTGGGGTGTCCGTCCTCCATAGTCCAGTTATCATTTGTAAGTGATTAAATTTTTTGAATTAAGATGTCAAGGGACTTATCCACTCCTGTGAGATTAAACTTTGTAGTGTCATCTTCAATATCATGAATTTCCACATCCTTGTCTTTCATGATCTCTGTTTTTGTCATCAGTAAAGTATTAGCTGCGTCACTGTTTGTTAAACATTTGGCTCCTATATTCTGTTTATTGGAGCCACTGGTTCTTCAAAATCAACTATTGTAAAGGCAGGAAAAGGCTTAACAGGGGACAGAAATTGTGTTGATGAAGTCTCACTTTCCTCTCTTACCAATTGTTCTGAATCTTCTTGAGGAACCTATTGGTTCAGATTCCTCTATCTTAGCCAGCTTGATCTTTAATGCATAGACTTCCTTTTCAGTTCTTGCACCTCTTTGTTCAATAAGAATTTAGATAAATTCTGCGTCCCAATGTTGAATTGGTTTCTGTTGTAAGTGAAGCAATCTGTTTCCCATTTGTTCCCATAACTGAACCCATATACAGTGTCAACTTGTCTTGCATTTCAGATAATGTTATAGGAGGCATAAAGGTACATGCGATTTCCAACTACTACTCATCTTGCATGCTCTTCAATTGGTCTTCCACTGGGGCAAGTGTTGTAAATTTTTCTTTTAACAATAAGTTTTCAGAAAATAGTTTACTATGTTCTTCTGTTAAATTTTCCATTTCTTGGAACAGTCCCTGTTGGATCTGAATTGACCATTTTCTTACTGCATCTGCAGTTTGTTGATTCTCAGTCTACATCCTACTGTAACTGCATTTTCTCTTTTTCATACTGTTCTACTAACAGTTTCTGTTCTTCAACCTTGTACTGTAGATCCTATTTTAAACATTGATTATGTTCAAGTAAAATATCATTGTCTTCTTAAAATTGTTACCATTCCAAATAAGCATTCTGCATTCCTCTGTACTGTTCCCTTTGTTGGAGCTGAAATCTCTGTAAAAGGTTGATGGCTTCATCTGCATCAGTAAAAATAATTGGCTCTTCATCGTTATCCACAGGACTTTGTTCTCTGTTCTCTGGATTCTCCTGTGCCATTGGTGACTGTGGTGATGACTGCCTTTGCTGTGGTGAGTCCGGATGCTCTTTCTGTACTGGGGGTGTTCCCTCATTTCTCTCCCACCTCTGGTTTTCTGTATTTTCCTGAGTGGCTTTTTCTAGCATAGTGTCTTGGGCTTGTAGCTCTTCCTATCTCTTAATTTCCTGCTCATCTCTGTTGCAGGGTCGCCTGTGGGTAGTCTTACATTTGGGCTTTTTAGCTGATTCTGGGTTGCTCTATTGGTGAGTGATTTCCAGTGGGGATTTCTAGCCACCCATTGCTGCCTCAATTTCTGACTGCCCATATCCAGCCTCCTTCAGCAGTTTAATCATCTCTTGCCTTTGAATTTCTTCCCCGATGCACTTGTTATCCGGTTCATTTTCCTCATCCAAAATGGTAAACACTAGCGTGGCTTGGGACCCTCCGGAATCTGAATAACAAGGCATACAATATTGACTAGAGCTTATTTTAAGTGGTACTCCTCCGCTTTTCCTTGCCACTGATCTCTCCCATGATTCTTTCATGTATGAAGGCAGCCCAATTTACTGGATTGCCCAGCTCAGCAAAATGCATTAATGAGTAATTATCCTTGGAAATATGATCATATTTGGTTGGCAGTAATACTCTTTCCAGAAACCACTTTCACTAATCACGGCGCTGGCCCTTCAAAGCATTCTTAACATAAAAATAACCCTTTGAATGCAGCTCCTTTACCATGACTTCATCCGGATACCGGCTCGGGGCTTTGGTTGGTGCATTTGGAATCAACGGCAATTTGAAAACTCAAGCAACTAACCCAACTGATACTAGCTATTCCGGTGTCAACATCCCTTTCGTATCTCTCAAATGGTCAAACTGGTTTTGGGCCTCCATGTTCATTGCCCATTCCCACCATGGGAGATGATAGTATTCATGCAGTCCCATTCAATGCAACCGGGCAATGTTTTGGAGTCTAGTGGTATCCAAATCATGTTTGAAATCCTGAAGATCACAACTTGGAGTGTCTGTTGACCTTTTCTTTGCAGGTCGGGATGACTTCACTACTTTGTCATCCACGTTAGCACTCACTTAACTGCGCACGGACCATCGTGATGCTTGTGTCCCTTTCCGCTTGTGTGCTGACGGATTGTATGCCGTTGCCATCATTTGTAAACTCGATGAGCTGCTCGCAGCTCCCTCTCCTGCTATGTGCTCTTCAGCAACGGGTTTGAGGTTGGTAAGCATGCTGGGAAACCGATGGGAATAAGAAGGATGATTTGCTGACACTTGAAGTAGGCGCAGGACGACGGGAAAGGTGGAATGACTGTTGTGAATGAAGTGAATTGCTGATTTTTGCACGAGTTGAAACGCCTGCAAGTGTTAAGTGTCACTGTCGTCACTCCCTTGCATGATTTCCCTTTTATAGGCCCAATGTACCCGACCGTCGGATCTCCAAAAGTCTGATGCCCGACCAACTAATCCGAAGTCCGATCGTACTTGCCCCTCAATCCGACAAAGGGCTTCAATCGGAATCCATTGACTGCTTTCACTGATATATTACCATGCATATCAGCCAGTCGGAATGTGCCTTGGCCTAAATCCTTCACAATTTTGAATGTTCCATTATATCTCAATTTAAATTTTCTAGGGAACTTTCCCATTTCTGTATTCAAAATCATACCCAATCTTCTTTCTTCAACAATTCAAAGTTGATATTTTTGTCAACCCATGCTTTTCTTCGCTCTTGGATGACTTGTGCAGTATACCGACTTTCCAGTCGATCATCTTCCAATTGATTGAGTTGCTGTTGTCAAAATTCCACCGACTTCTCCGGACTGAATCTCTGCTCAAACCCATAAACTGGCGGTCACAAATTCCATGGGCACTACCGTCTCAACTCCATAGACCAACTTGAAGTGTGTCATTCCCGTGCTCACCTTAAATGCTGTTCGGAATGCCCACAACACTGAATCCAGCTTTGTGTCACAGTCCATTCTGTTTTCCGAAACTGTCAATTTCAGAATCCGGTTGCTTATGGATGGTATGTTGATACAATTTTGTGAACAATCAAGTGAATTTTTATCAATAATTTAACGGTTCTGTTTAGGAAGTTCCCCCCTTGGTCCGATACCAACTCTATTGGACATCCAACCGTGTAATAATATTGCGGTACAAGAACTTTGCAATGTTGTTTGATGAATTGTCGCGCAGAGCTTGTGCTTCCACCCACTTATACAAATAATCCGTGGCTACCAAAATGTATTTGTTCCCAATGTGTTTTGCAGCTGGTTTGAATGGTCCCACAAAATCTGGACCCCATTTTTGAAATGGCTACAATGGTAAAATTGAATTTAGTAGCAATCTGTCGGCATCTGATGGTTGCCCATCTCTTTGGCAGTACCAGCATTTCTTTGTGAATTTGTGTGAATCCTTCATTACTATTGGCCACCACAATCCAGCTTGAAAAATCTTTTTCACTGTCACATCACCCGTAAAATGACCACCCAATATTCCTTGATGGGTTTCCTGCAAAATTGCATGCTGCTCGTGGTCCAGTATGCATCGTCAAAGTATCTGATCAATTCCTCTTTTATACAATGCTCCTGCAATAATCATGAATGGTCTGCTTTTGAGAGCCATTCTCCGCTTCTTATCTCTTGTGAAACTCTCAGGAAGTCAAAAACTGCAACATTGTGTCATACCAATCTGTTCCATGAATAGCTTCCACTTGGACCAAATACAGTAGTGCTTGGTGGTCGACGTGGAAGACCATTATGTTAGTCAAAAGATGGTGCCGAATTTTTTGCAAGGCATGTATCATGAACAAGCCTTCCCTTTCAATAACTGAATAGTTCCGTTCGGCTGATGACAAGGTACGGCTGGCATAGTACACTAGCTAGAACCACCCTTTTTTCTCAAGGTTTGCATTAATACCGCCCCTATGCAATGTCCGATGCATCCACAAAAACATGAAATTCCTGGGTCCAATCTGGTGGGATAAGAATAGGTGCTACGATCAACATTTTCTTCAGTAACTCAAATGCTTTTTGTAGCTCCTCTCCAAATAAATTGTTCATTGGGCTTAACCAATCTTGATAGTGGTTAACAGACATAGGACAAATACTTGATAAATCTATTGTGCAATTTCACTTGCCCAATGAATCTCATGACTTCTTTGGCATTTCTAGGTGGTTTAGGTTCTTTAATTGCAGCGACCTTCCTTGGATCAATGGCCATTCCTTCGGCTGAAATGATGTGTCCGAGTAAAACACCCCGGCGGACTGCAAATGCGCATTTCATCGGATCCAGGCTAGATCAAGACTCTCGACATTTTCCAAAACAAAGTCGAAGATGTTCGATGTGTTCGTCTTTTTTGCCACACACACAGAAGTCATCTACAAACACTCTCATGAAAGTAGCGACGTATGGTGCAAAAATTCTCTGCATCCATCCTTGAAATGTGGGAGGAGTATTTTTTAATAAGAAATTCATGACATTGCTTGCAAATACTCCCTATTGTGTGACAAATGTTGTTTTGTTCTTATTTCTTCAGCAATCTGAATCTTCTTATACCTGAATCCATCTAGGAAATTGTACACCTCATAGGCCGCTACTGCATCCAGCAAAAAGGTAGAGGAAAGGGGTTGGTTATAATGGCTACATTTAATTTTCTGTAGTCCACATAGACCCGCAATTTGCCATTTTTCTTGGTAACTATGACTATAGGAGAAAGCCATGTCACTTTATCCACCGTGTATATGAAACCTTCTCTGAACAATTTATCAATTTCTTCTTTGACCAACTTAGCATAGTTGGGATTGTAGGCCATCCTCTGGTGGTTCTAGTGATGCCCTATAGGCCATGGTATGTGCCTTGTAGCCATAAATAAAGACACTTATAGTATTAGTGTCTTTTAGGCCACATAGGACACTTAGTCCTATGTGACACCTAGGACACTTAGTCCTAGGTCTAGGTACTTGTACCTTGTACTCATTTGTTTTTGGTTTATCCAAGATTTGACGTGATGGCTAACTCATCGCTTCTTTAGCTACCTGCACTCTCTCTCTCCTATCAGATCCTACAGTGGTATCAGAGCCACGTTTAGATTCGTCACCTGCACCCGCTCCTTCATTCGTACAGTCGTACGGTACAACTCCGTACCTATTTCCGACTGGACTACGTACGTCCCTTGTACTTGCACCGTACAATTGTACGGTTTCGTACTGCTCCGCTTTGTGCTTCTCCGTACTACGTGCATGCACCGTACAGCCATTGTACTCACTCGCAGTACCTGCTACAGCCGTATGCTCTTCTCCATGCTAGTGATTCCATACACCAAACGTCCGTACATCGTACATACGCTATATACCGTACATTGGATATGCTTCGTACAACCGTACACAGCAGCTATTCCGTACGTCACCGTACAATGTTCCGTACTGCTTCGTACCTTCGTCGTACATTCCGTACAGGCACAGTACATGTTCAGTACCTGCTTCCGTACAGGCATCGTACCTTTTTTTGTACTGTACTTCTGTACATTCACTATACAGTGCTCCGTACAGTGTGTCAGAATACGTACTAGCTAGCATTGGCTGTGAACACGGACATTGGCAGTTCTTGGGGCTTCCAGTTCTTTCCACCTTCTTTGGTTGCAATTTCTTGCAAGAACATTGGGGCTTTGGAGTTTGGTCTGCAATCTCTTGTTTGTTTGCAGTACATTGGGTCAGATTGCAGGACATTGAGTCACTTTTGCAGGACATTGAGTCAGATTTGCATACATTGGGTCACATTTGTAAAAATTTTAGCAAAATTTGGGGCTTTTTTACATTTGCTCTCTTTTTGGCCTATTTGCCCTCAATAAATTTGGGGCTTTTGCCAAATTTGCTATTTTTGCAGTGAACATTGCCTGCCACAGTCACATTTGGATCAGATCTGCATTTGCCCTTTGATTTGGGTCAGAAATTTACAGATATTTGCTGTCACTTTTTTGGACAGCCAGCTTTTTGCAGTGATAGCCTTGAGGCTTTTGGGTTTTCACGTCTTTTTCAGAGTATCACATTTGCTATGGCTGGGAACAATCAAGATTTATTTGGAGTCTTCGTGAAGATGATAAGATGGATGGCACCAACTATCCGATGTGGTCTTATCTCATGAAACATATTCTTGTTGCAAAGCATTTGTGGAATATTGTTTCTGGGGCTGATCTGAGGCCAGCCAATGCTACAGTGGTTGCCTCTACTGTTGGTCCTTCTGCAGGGGGTACTCCTTCAGATTCGCATACATTGGGTCACATTTGCAAAAATTTTAGCAAAATTTGGGGCTTTTTTGCATTTGCCCTCTTTTTGGCCTATTTGCCCTCAATAAATTTGGGGCTTTTGCCAGATTTGCTATTTTTGCAGTGAACATTGCCTGCCACAGTCACATTTGGATCAGATCTGCATTTGCCCTTTGATTTGGGTCAGAAATTTACAAATATTTGCTGTCACTTTTTTGGACAGCCAGCTTTTTGCAGTGATAGCCTTGAGGCTTTTGGGTTTTCACGTCTTTTTCAGAGTATCACATTTGCTATGGCTGGGAACAATCAAGATTTATTTGGAGTCTTCGTAAAGATGATAAGTTGGATGGCACCAACTATCCGATGTGGTCTTATCTCATGAAACATATTCTTGTTGCAAAGCATTTGTGGAATATTGTTTCTGGGGCTGATCTGAGGCCAGCCAATGCTACAGTGGTTGCCTCTACTGCTGGTCCTTCTGCAGGGGGTACTCCTCCTCATGCCTCTTCCTCTAGCACTCCTGCTGCTGCTCTTCCAACTCAAGAACAGTCAAGATGGGATGCAAGAGATGCAAATGCACATTCATGCATTGCTTTATCATACAAGAGAATCATTATTCCACACATCCGGTCTTGCAGAACAGCAAAGGATGCTTGGGATAAATTGGCTTCTCTCTATTAGATTCGCAATGAAGCTTGTGTTGCATATTTGAGAAGGCAATTACAGGAAGTCAGTATGAATGAAGGTGAGTCTATGGATGCATACCTAACAAAGGTCAAGGACCTCATGGAACAGCTTGCCAACATTGATGAGGTGGTGCCAAATTCACAGCTTGTCAGTACCACATTGAATGGACTGCCAGATACATATCAAGGGTTTGCTACAACCCTTCGATTAGTGGCCATGGGTAATCCAGACCACTATTCTTTTGATCAGCTAGTTACTTTGCTTTTGCAGGAAGAGCAAAGTAGAGCTAATAGACAAGCCATTATTCCTGATCATGCATTTGCTTCACAGTAGATAGGAAGAGGCAAGGCTTCCAAGCCTATGGACAGCCAAAATCTGCGCATAGCAGCTGCAATTCCTCCCATGCATCTAAAAATACAGCAGATAAGTCAAAGAAGAAAAGATGCAACTATTGTCGCAAGCCTGGACATGACATTTCAGAATGCAGGAAGCGCATTGCTTCGGAGAAAAAGAAAGCAGGATTGACAACTAATGCCTCACATGCTATTGAATCCCATGAGCCAGAAGATGCTTCACATGCACATGCTCTTCAGGATGATTGGGCATGGGCTGTCCATTGCTCATTTGATCCCTCCAAAGCTGATGCATTCTTTACTACTAATGATGCTCAGTCCTGGTACTTTGATAGTGGTGCTTCCAAGCATGTCACATCTTGCAGACAGTTGTTTCATTCTTTAGCTAATGCACCTCGAGGGGAGACTGTTACATGTGCTAATAATGCTTCATATGCTGTAAAAGGAGTTGGAGATGTGCAGCTCACATCCATTTCAAGCCATCCTGTCACTCTGACAAATGTTCTTTTAGTGCCTGGAATTGAAGTCAACTTGATTTCAATTTCAGCAATTGCTACTTCAGGTTTCAAAGTGATTTTTGATGGCTATAGATGCCTAGTTTATGATCTTCGTGATGACAATGCCATAGTTCTCACTGGCACTTTACAAAAAGGGCTTTATCACCTTGATCATCATTCAGCTGCACTTTCTATTGAAGCATTGGCTATTTCAGATTCACAGCTTGCTGAAACTCATCTGTGGCATGAGAGAATGGGCCATCTCAATTATAGAGCTCTTGCAAAGCTACATTCACAGCAGATGGCAAATGATGTACCTCATACTCACACAGTTTCCAAACATGTGTGTGAGGGTTGTCTTTTGGGTAAGATGCATCGGTTTCCTTTTCAAAAGAATTGTCCAAAACTCTCACAAAGGAAATTGCAGCTAGTACACAGTGATGTCAGTGGCCCAATGAGGACAAATGCCATTGGGGGGTACAAGTATTTCATGACTCTCATTGATGATTTCACAAGATATTGCTGGGTATATCCTTTAAAAGACAAATCTAAAGTTTTCTCATGCTTTCAGAGGTGGCTGAATATGGTTGAGAATGAATCAAGATGCAAGCTTGTCACTCTCAACATAGATAGGGGGGGAGAGTATATGTCAAAGGAGTTTGATGCATTTCTGTCTTCACGGGGCATTATTCACTCATGCACTACTCCTTACACTCCTCAGCAGAATCCTGTTTCTGAAAGGAAAAACAGGTCCACAATGGAGATGGCCAGATGCATGCTTAAGGCCAAGTCTTTGCCCAATAAATTTTGGCTTGATGCAGTGATGTGTGCCAACTATGTGCTGAATAGATCACCTACACGGGCATTGAAGACTGTTACAGCTTATGAAGCATGGAAAGGCAGGAAGCCTTCACTTTCACACATGAGAGTTTTTGGGTCTCTTGCATATGTTCATGTACCATCTCAGCTGAGACATAAGCTTGATGACAAGGCAATCAAATGCATATTTATTGGTTACAGCCAGGAGAGCAGAGGGTATTGGTTATATCAACCAAATACTGGGAAGATTATTCTCAGTAGAGATGTAATCTCTGCTGAACATTCAGCTTCTCCTTTTGTGGACTGCAAAGCAAAGCCAGATGTTGACATGTTTGATGCCTTTGAATCTTGGTTACCTCTGCCATCATCAGAAGAGGATTTTGACCAACAACATGAGCCTCCTGTAGGCCCTCCACTAAGCAATAATCAGCCACAACCTCATGCTGATTTGCAGGTTTCTCTTCCGGCACAAAATGATCCCACTATTCATGATGCAGTCATTGAAGAAAGAGCTGTCAATAGACAGCAAAGGCAAGTTCCCAGATGGCTTCTTGATACATTGAGGGACAACAAACAAGATCAGCCTTTTGCTGCCCGGACAAGATCAGGGAATAGACAGCATGGTCACTTTCTTGAGTTTGCACTCCTTGCTACAGCTTGCAATGAAGAGCCTCTGTGCCATAAAGATGCTTTTGACAGCAAAGAGTGGATGGATGCAATGAGAGCTGAGTTACAATCTATTGCCAAAAATGACACATGGGAATTAGTAGATCTCCCTCCTAGCAAGCATGCCATTGGAACGCGGTGGGTCTACAAATTAAAAAGGAAATATGATGGCAGCATAGATCGATACAAAGCCCGTCTTGTTGCAAAAGGGTATGCCCAACAACAAGGCATTGACTTTGAGGAGACATTTGCTCCCACATCCAGGATTACTACCATTAGATGTGTCATTGCCATTGCAGCCCATCATCACTGGCAAGTGCACCAGCTTGACATCAAAACTGCTTTTCTTCATGGGGATCTGCAGGAAGAAGTCTATGTCACACCAACTCCTGGCTTTGAGGTTGTTAATTCTGAAAATAAGGTATGCCGGCTTAGAAAAGCCTTTATGGTTTGAAGCAGGCACCCAGGGCATGGTATGCCAAAATTCATGCACACTTACTATCCCTTGGTTTTCATAATAGTCCCACAGAACCCACTCTTTATGTCCGTGGGAGTGGATCTAATTTTTTAGTGCTGATTTTATATGTGGATGATATGCTCATCACGGGCCCAGATACTCAGCAAATTGCAGCTTTCAAGGCTGATTTGCAGCAGATTTTTGACCTGTCAGACATGGGACGGCTCCATTATTATTTGGGCATTCAGTTTGCTCATGTTGAGGGGGTATCATGATGTCTCAGTCCAAGTATATTGGACAGCTCCTTGATCGTTTTCAGTTTGAGGATTGCAAGCCAATCTCTACTCCAGTGAACCCTGGCTTCCAATTCTCAGCTCATGATGGGAGCCCACCATGCGATATCACTCTTTATCAACAAGCTGTTGGATGCCTTATTTATTTATGTCACACCAGAGCTGAGTTGCAGTATGCAGTATCTCAGCTCAGCAGATTCATGCACATGCCCAGTTCACAGCATTAGCAGGCAGTGAAGAGAGTCTTCAGATATCTCAGAGGCACTCAGGATTTAGCCCTCTTCTACGGTGATCAGGGTTCACTTACCATGCATGCTTACACGGATAGTGACTGGGCAGGATGTTCCGACACCAGAGAGTGTCACATACTGGCAATTGTTTTTTGCTTGGCAATTCATATATCTCTTGGCTCAGCAAGAAGCAACCAACAGTTGCCACGTCTAGCTGTGAGGCTGAGTACAGGGCAGCTTTCACCGCTACAGTAGAGTGTGTTTGGCTTCGACAGTTACTTACAGATCTTGGTATTCGCCAGACATCCTCCACTATTGTCTACACTGACAGCCAGAGTGCTTTGGCCATTGCGCGTAACCCAGTGTTTCATACGCGTACCAAGCATATTGAAGTTCACTATCATTATGTTCGGGAGCGGTTGTCAACAGGAGACATAGAGTTGTCCTATCTTCCCACAGAGGACAACAAAGCAGATATGTTTACAAAGGCACGTCCTCGTCCCAAGTTCGAAGTCTTTCGACAGGCTTTACACTTGGTTCCCTTTGTTACACGATCTGACATCCCTTGTACATTCATAGGTGGCTATATCCTTTTGGATGAACATGTGCCACCATGACTAGAAAATACCAGGTATTCTGAGACGTTTCCAGAGTACTTCAGCCCATCCCATGGAGGGGGGTTTGTAGGCCATCCTCTGGTGGTTCTAGTGATGCCCTATAGGCGATGGTATGTGCCTTGTAGGCATAAATAAAGACACTTATAGTGTTAGTGTCTTTTAGGCCACATAGGACACTTAGTCCTATGTGACACCTAGGACACTTAGTCCTAGGTCTAGGTACCCTTGTACTCATTTGTTTTTTGTTTATCCAAGATTTGACGTGATGGCTAACTCATCGCTTCTTTAGCCACCTGCACTCTCTCTCTCCTATCAGATCCTACAGGGATTCATTCGGTATCGCTACTGCACTACCAGAACTGCATCTTTTTTCAAATTAATGTGGTGAACATACATGCTCGGATCTATGCCCTTCATGTCAGTGTATTCCCAAGCAAAAATATCTTTAAATTCTATTAGTAATTGCATCAATTCTGTTTTAAAAGTACCTTCCGCATGCACACTCAATTTTATTGTCTGCGGCTTTTCTGTCGTGCCCAAATTCAGTTCTTCCAACTCATCTTCTTTCACGCTTGCTGTTTTCTGCATCTGCTCCTCATAGGCTTCAATTGTCTTACGAATGACATCTTCGTCCCATTTTTTTTGGGCGGAGTCCTCATCCAGATCTTCTTCAGATTCCGGATTAACCTGCATTTTGTCGGATCTTTGCCGGACTTCAACTGGCTCTGCCAATATTACTTGATAGGCTGCCGCCACTTTTGCATGTTGCTGCACTATATGGCCAACATCCACCTCAAAGAGTGGAACGATGGATGGATTTGCATCCAAAAATTATTGCTCCTCGTCATCGTCCATCTCTAACAGCATATTGACGCACTGCACAATCAATGGTCTATTTTCCTTTTGCAGCACCACCTTCGGGACCATGTCCAGACGGAGTTTCTTTTTCCCGCTTCAGACTATGATCTTAGAGGCACCCCAATCCAGTTTCACCTTAGGAGAAATCTCCCTTTTCCATATGGAGGACCACAAAATTTACTTTACACGACATGCCTGATTTCGAACAATACCTAGTGGTTGAACTCGTCTTTCATCAGCCATTTTGACTTGAAAAGGTGCTTCACCCATCTCCATTAAACCCATCTTCTCATACATACTATGCGGGAGGATATTCACACCCGAGCCCCCATCTAGCAATGTTCCCCGTATTTCTTGACCATTACAATGCACTTTGATTGCCGGGACTAGTCCACATCAGCCGGTTCTACTTGCAACACTGGTAGTTCTTCCAATGATGACTAGTTTCTTTTGCTCTTGTTTTCCATCATGCAGTTGCTTAAAGAAATTGTCACAGAACATGGGAGCCAAACTCAACAGTTGATCCAATGTGATCTTTATAGACGCTTGCTTCAAGGCATGGAACAATTCAGCCGAGAGGCCTTCTTCGTCCTTCTTTCGGCTAGTTGCCCCCTGCTCCTGAATTGTTGATTGGTTCTCCATCTCCCGGCTACCTGTCAGATCTACAGTTGGATCCTTTCTCGGACTCAACATCGGGCTATGACTCGGACTTGGCTTTAGACTTATTGCCAGACTATTGATCAGATTAGGTTATCTCTACTGACAATTACATTTGATGGCCTTATCATTTGAGCTGTAGCTACTAGAAGCATTTGGAGCCGGACCTGCAAAGCGTCATCTGAATCTGCGAAGGGCAGTATGGCATCAAAGGCTTCTACTAATGGCTGTGTTCTACAGTCCAGCCAAGGTAAAGGCCATGCTCAGCAAAAGACACATCTATACTCACAATTACATTTGATGGTCTTAACATTTGAGCTGTAGCTTATGAAAATGCAATTGATGGCCTTATCATCAAGCTTATGCCTTAGCTATGTGAGAAGTTACAGGCTTGCGGCCTATCCATGCTTCATAAGACATTCGGTTGAGCACATAGTGTATGAGGTGCAGCTTCCCGGATGCACTAAGGGTCCCGTCTTTTGGAAATGGGAACCAATGCATTTTTCCCAATAAGCAACCCTCACAAAACATGCAATCAATAGGAACGAATGTTTTTTCCCCAATAAGCACCATAACAATCATGTTTTGTGATTGCATGCATGGGTGGGAGATCTACTACCATGTCCTTTGAATGCATCTTCAGCAACTATTAAAGTTTAGATGCCCAATCTCTCATGCCATGAGTATCAGAAGTCAAAGATTCAACAATGGCATTAGTTTCTATAGCAGCCTATTTTTCAAAGATATCAAGGTGATACAGCCCGCTATCCCAGTGAGTACAATATAATTATCGTATTGGTTATCATACAACGATGATCATGAAAAAGAACTCTGAAACCATTTGTGGAGAAGACTGAAATAGAAATCATATTCTTTTTTTACCTGGAACATAAAAAACTTCCACAAGTTTCACTGTATCGCATGACACCGACCAGCACCTCACCAATCCCTTGCATGGGAGAAGCTGCATTGTTGGCACAAGTCACAATGCCCCCATGTGGAGCATCACCCAAGGATTGAAATAGAAATTTGCAGGAGGTAATGTGCTTAGAAACACCGCTGCAAAATATTATGTTGACATAGAATCTGAAATTGATAAAGCTGAAGCATGCATCTCCGGATTGTAGTGGCAAGTCACGACAAATGCCCACTCATCCTAAGCCAAGTTTGTTGCCTCATGAGGATGATCATGGGAAGCACGAGCATGTGTGACTGCTGCACCCGTAGCCACTACTGCCACTTCTGGTTCATCTACCACTGCTCCGGCAGTGCCTCCCACCCCGAACAGATTTGTTGGGATCAAAGAGATGCGCAAGCACATGCAGTGATTGCTATGAATAGCAAAAGGGAGGTTATACCTCACATTCAATCTTGCAAGATAGCCAAGGTTGCATGGGATATTTTGGCCAACCTCTATTAGATTTGCAATGAGGCCAGGGTTGCCTATTTGCACAGGAAGCTCAATGGTGTTAACGGGAACGAAGGAGACAGCATGGATGCCTATCTCACATAGATTAAGGATTATAGAGAGAAGCTTATCAACATTGATGAGATTGTCCGAGGTTCAAAGGTAGTGTCTACGACATTTGATGGGCTCCCTGACTCATACCAGGGATTTGCTACGACATTGAGGCTAGTTGCCATGGGTAGCCCCAACCACTATTCTTTCGATCAACTTGGTTCCCTACTCCTGCAGGAGGAGCAAAGTCGTCAAAATAGAAACAAGACTGCCTCTACTCATGCAAATCATGCCTTTGCCACCGATTACAAGGGCAAAGGCAAAGGGGGACAAAATTACAGCCAGCCCAAACCTCCATTTGGTACCTCATCATCTCCTTCTTCTGCTAACGAGAAGAAGCATGTAATTATTGTAGGAAGCGTGTCCATGACATCTTTGAATGTCGCAAGCGAATTGCTTGGGAGAAGGAAAAACAGCAAAGTCTTGAGATGCCTATGCTGGAGAGACATGCCTAGTCTCTGATGCAGATACAATTCCCCAAAAGTTCCTAGACACCACCAAGTACGACCACATGGGATAGTTGATACCATCAAGCTTGACCTTAGGTGCAAGCATTCCAAATGACTCATGATTTGCCATTGTAAATGAAAATTCCCCAAAAAATTAAGTGCCCTGCAAATGTCAAAGCCTCAAGGCTATCACTGCAAAGAGCACACATGGTATGCAAGAACTGAATGGAAAGACAGGAAAATGTAGAGACAAGTGCAAAGCAATGATAACCAAAGTACTCACATAATATAAAGCTTGATGTAAACCATTGTAATTCGACAATAGACAAGTACAACACTATATAGTGTGACACTAGACTCTAGAAAATCACAATGTCTATGGGATATATCCCAGTGTGACATATGACATGTCTAGGACTCACTAGACCAAATACACACAAATATCACTCACTTTGACTTCATGTTCTAACATCCCCCCGTGAAGGCAAGGTGAGAGACTATTGGAATGGAACCAAGAACAGAACATGACAATGACGGACTATTAACCTCCAAGTCTAAACTAGACAAGGTTCCCACACAATCTTAGAGGTAATTGAGCATGGCTCAGAGGCTAGTGAGCATGGTACAAATGACTCAGAGGCTCATTAAGCATGGCTCAAAGGATCATCAAGCATGGATGCATGAAAAACTCAGCGGTCTAGACAACTGGAGCAAAATGAGATCCTATCAAAGCCAATACATGGCTCCCACAGTACATCCCCCTCCTGACTCCATAACAGAATCGCAAGGAGTTAGACACACAAAACAAATAAAAGATTACATCTTTTTAGGGAGACAATCCAAGGCTGAGAACCTTTATTGACTCAATAAAACCAAAACTCAATACATCAATTTATGGGAGACTACTCATGGCAAAGAACCCAAATACATCAAGCATGTATAATTTTTAAAAAAACGATCTCTTTAAGTAAGAGATGTCCTCCAAGCAGCTAGCGGCACATATGAGTGCCCATTCTTGTGTGTCAATGAAGATGTCGATGAAGCACTACGCAGGAATGCCCCAATAAAGATGTCGGTGTGAAGTCCATGGGGCAGCTACAAGGAGCACTCACACGGTGACTCTCAAAATGCCGGTAGGAGAGTCACCAATGTGGATAGAGATCCCAAATCTAAGCAATTATGCCCAAAGGGACAAAATTCCCAAATAAATGTACCAAAAAATGAAGAAATTACATGAATTTTGTGAAATCTCCAAAAGATTTACACATATGAGACTTCAAGTATGCCAAGGGAGATGTACAATTGGAGGCAGCATGGGAAGGAAAATAGAATACGTGGGCAAGAAACGGCAAATCGAGCAGCAAGGTAGCTCAGCTCAGCTTTGTGGGCACCAACTGGAGTGGCAAAAGATGGTGGAGCTGTGGCAGAAATGCCAACGCAGAGCAGCCACGTAATCCTCTTTCTTCAATTCATGTCGTCACGCCATCCTCTTTGTGTATGGTGTCCATTGGGTGTGGGCCTTCAGGAACAAAATGTAGTGATGGACACGAGCAGCTCAAGAAGAAGACGTCGCAAGAATCAATGGCAGGCGCAAATCTGGGCGTACGCTGATAGTAGCTAAAAGAAGACGATGAACAGCTAACGATCGTTAATACCAGGAGAATGCCGCTATTGGTCACAGTCTGTTGCGTGTGACTCTATCTTGGGTTGTAGGATCGATAAACGAGAGAGCAAGTACAAGGTACAAGAGTCGAAAAAGAGCAACCGTCACGTCAACTAGAGTATATGAAAAGAAAAGTACATAGTACTTGTAGCTAGACCCTAGGATTAAGTGTCCTAGGTGTCACATAGGACTAAGTGTCCTATGTGGCATAAAAGGCACAAAATAAACTAAGTGCCTATAACTATGCCTACAAGGCACATACTAGGGCCCATAGGGCATCACTAGAACTGGTAGAAGATGGCCTACAAACCCCCCTCCATGATATGGGCTGAAGTATTCTAGAAACGTCTCAGAATACCTGGTATTTTCTGGTCATGGTGGCACATGTTCATCCCAAAAAGATATAGCCACCTATGAATATACAAGGTATGTCAGATCATGTAACAAAGGGAACTAAGTGTAAAGCCTATCAGAAGACTTCGAACTTGGGACGAGGAAGTGCCTTTGTAAACATATATGCTATGTTGTCCTCTGTGGAAAGATAGGACAACTCTATGTCTCCTGCTGACAACTGCTCTCGAACATAATGATAGTGAACTTCAATGTGCTTGGTACGCGCATGAAACACTGGGTTACGCGCAATGGCCAAAGCACTCTGGCTGTCAGTGTAGACCATAGTAGAGGATGTCTGGTGAATACCAAGATCTGTAAGTAACTGTCGAAGCCAGACACACTCTACTGTAGCGGCGAAGGCTGCCCTATACTCAGCCTCACAACTAGATGTGGCAACTGTTGGTTGCTTCTTGCTAAGCCAAGAGATACATGAATTGCCAAGCAAAAAACAATTGCCGGTATGTGACACTCTGGTGTCGGAACAACCTACCCAGTTACTATCCGTGTAAGCATGCATGGTAAGTGAACCCTGATCACCATAGAAGAGAGCTAAATCCTGAGTGCCTCTGAGATATCTGAAAACTCTCTTCACTGCCTGCCAATGCTGTGAACTGGGCATGTGCATGAATCTGCTGAGCTGAGATACTGCATACTGTAAGTCAGGTCTGGTGTAACATAAGTAAATGAGACATCCAACAACCTGCTAGTAAAGAGTGATATCACATGGTGGGCTCCCATCATGAGCTGAAAATTTGAAGCCAGGGTCCACTAGAGTAGAGATTGGCTTGCAATCCTTGAACTGAAAATGATCAAGGAGCTGTCCAATATACTTGGACTGTGACATCATGATACCCCCCTCAACATGAGCAAACTGAATGCCCAAATAATAGTGGAGCTGTCCCATGTCTGACATTTCAAAAACCTGCTGCAAATCAACCTTGAAAGCTGCAATATGCTGAGTATCTGGGCCCGTGATGAGCATATCATCCACATATAAAATCAGCACTAAAAAATTAGATCCACTCCCACGGACATAAAGAGTGGGTTCTGTGGGGCTATTTTGAAAACCAAGGGATAGTAAGTGTAAATGAATTTTGGCATACCATGCCCTGGGTACCTGCTTCAAACCATAAAGGGCTTTTCTAAGCCTACATACCTTGTTTTCAGAATTAACAACCTCAAAGCCAGGAGGTTGTGTCACATAAACTTCTTCCTGCATATCCCCATGAAGAAAAGCAGTTTTGATGTCAAGCTGGTGCACTTGCCAATGATGATGGGCTGCAATGGCAATGACACATCTAATGGTAGTAATCCTGGATGTGGGAGCAAATGTCTCTTCAAAGTCAATGCCTTGTTGTTGGGCATACCCTTTTGCAACAAGACGGGCTTTGAGTCGATCTATACTGCCATCAGATTTCCTTTTTAATTTGTAGACCCACCGGGTACCAATGGCATGCTTGCCAGGAGGGAGATCTACTAATTCCCATGTGTCATTTTTGGCAATGGATTGTAACTCAGCTTTCATTGCATCCATCCACTCTTTGCTGTCAAAAGCATCTTTATGGCACAAAGGCTCTTCATTGCAAGCTGTAGCAAGGAGTGCAAACTCAAGAAAGTGACCATGCATCTGTCTATTCCCTGACCTTGTCCAAGCAGCAAAAGGCTGATCTTGTTTGCTGTCCCTCAATGTATCAAGAAGCCATCTGGGAACTTGCCTTTGCTGTGTATTGACAGCTCTTTCTTCAATCACTGCATCATGAATAGTGGGATTATTTTGTGCTGGAAGAGAAACCTGCAAATCAGCATGTTGTACAGGCTGATCATTGCTTGTTGGAGGCCCTGCAGGAGGCTCATGTTGCTGGTCAAAGTCTCCCTCTGAGGAAGGAAGAGGTAACCAAGAGTCAAAGGCATCAAACATGTCAACTTCTCGCTTAGCTTTGCAGTCCACAAGAGAAGTCGAATGTTCAGCAAACATGACATCTCTACTCACAATAATCTTCCCAGTATTTGGTTGGTATAACCTATACCCTCTACTCTCCGGGTTGTAACCAATAAATATGCATTTGATTTCCTTGTCATCAAGCTTATGTCTCAGCTGAGATGGTACATGAATATATGCAAGAGACCCAAAAACTCTCAAGTGTGAAAGTGAAGGCTTCCTGCCTTTCCATGCTTCATAAGGTGTAACAGTCTTCAATGCCCTTGTAGGTGATCTATTCAGCACATAGTTGGCACACATCACTGCATCAAGCCAAAATTTATTGGGCAAGGACTTGGCCTTAAGCATGCATCTGGCCATCTCCATAGTGGACCTGTTCTTCCTTTCAGGAACAGGATTATGCTGAGGAGTGTAAGGAGCAGTGCATGAGTGAACAATGCCCCGTGAAGACAAAAATGCATCAAACTCCTTTGACATATACTCTCCCCCCCTATCTGTCTCGAGGGTGACAAGCTTGCATCCTGATTCATTCTCAACCATATTCAGCCACCTCTGAAAGCATGAGAACACTTCAGATTTAGCTTTTAAAGCATATACCCAGAAATATCTTGTGAAGTCATCAATGAGAGTCATGAAATATTTGTACCCCCAATGGCATTTGTCCTCATTGGGCCACAGACATCACTGTGCACTAGCTGCAATTTCCTTTGTGAGAGTTTTGGACAATTCTTTTGAAAAGGAAACCAATGCATCTTACCCAAAAGACAACCCTCACACACATGTTTGGAAACTGTGTGAGTTTGAGGTACATCATTTGCCATGTCTTGTGAATGTAACTTGGCAAGAGCTCTATAATTGAGATGACCCATTCTCTCATGCCAAAGATGAGTTTGAGCAAGCTGTGAATCTGAAATAGCAAATGCTGGAGTTCAAATTTTCCTAATCCGACAACGTCAGAAAGAGGTAGGGCTTCCAAAGTGAGGAAACACACAGATCTTGGGCTGCTCCTCTCCCCGTGAGGAACTGCCCCCCCCCCCCCCCCCCCCCCTTCCCCTCTCTCAGCCAGCCTCCTCTCCCTCTCCCTCACCCTCGCTGCCCCCCCTCTCCCTCCCCTCGCTGCTCGTCTCCCTCCCCTCTCGCCTGCCCCCCCTTCCTCCTCCCTCACTCTCCCTCTCCCCTTCCTCCTCCCCGCCCTCCCTCTCCCTCCCTACCAGCCCACCCGCCCCCCTTCTCCACCCCCGCTCCCTCCCTCTTTCTCCCTCACCCGACAGCCCCCCCGCCCTCCCTCTCCCCCACCCGACAGCCCCCCCTCTCACCCCCGTCCCCTCCCTCCCTCTCCCTCCCCGCCCTCCCTCTCACACACCCGCAAGCCCCCCCGTCCCCTTCTCCACCCCCGCCCCCTCCCTCTCCCCCCTCGCTGCCCCTACCGTAACCCCTCCCCCGCTCTACCCTGCCCCCTCCTCCGCTCTCCCCCCCCTCCCCTGCTCTCTCCCCCCCCCCCCTCTTTCCCTTCCTCTCCACCCCCTCCTTTCCTCTCTCCCACCCTCCCTTTCCCTTCCTCCTAACCCGCCCACTCCCTCCCTCCCTCCTAACCCGCCCCCTCCCTCCCTCCTAACCCCCACCCTCTTTTCCTCTCCCCCGCCCACCCTTTCCCTCTCCGCTTGCAACATCCCCCTCCCCCGCCCCCCTTCCTAACTCAGCTCTCTACGCCTCCCCCCTCAGCCTACCTCCTCTACCCCCCTCACTCTATATCTCCTTCCCTTCCCCTCTCTCCTACCCTCTCCTTTCTCCTTCTTCCTGCGCCCGTGTTCGAGGGCGTCCTAGGCAGTATTTTCACGGACGGAGCTTTTCGAGTGTTGGAATCGGCCTTTTCACTTCGATTGACGAATGGATCCCCATTCAACCAATCTCCGTCCACCTCCACTGGCCGCGAGAACCGTCATTTTTTCAAAAGATGAGTTGCAGCAGCTCAAGAAGATGTGGAATTAGAGGACTCCACATCACTTTTCGCCCGCATCTTTGGGTCACACCCTTCCAGATCACAAGCTAGAGACTGGATGCTGGCGGCGTTACCAAGAGATCTCACCCCACACCTCAGGGATATTCGACTTCTGGGACGTGGATTCTTCCAAGTGATTTTCGACTCCCACGAGTCCACAGCCCTTGTTCTTGGTGGCGATTTCAACATGGTTGAGTTGCCATCAGACAAAAAGGGAGGCAGACAGGGTGGAATTCATTCTTTGGAGAGGGCAGCCTGGGATGCCTTTCTTTTTCAGTACAGTGGCAGGGACACTTGGTTGGATGATGCCTTTCATGTTATGCCACAGTCACTCCTGTATTCTTGGTCGAACAGGAGAATACACATGCCCATCCATGCACGTATTGACAGATTTTATATAGACGATTGGACACTTGACAGAGGAGGATCTATATGCATTTCTATTGGGGTTTCTACCTCAGATCATTTTCCAGTGGTGTTGCAGATCCTTGAGCCTCATCGGAGAGGACGTTCTACCAGTGTCAGGATTCCGGATGCTTTTATGCAGAGGAGAGCCTCACGGAGGATATTTTACAGATTTGGGTTTCTCACATACAGGGTGGAGCTGTCCGCCCATCTCAAGTAGCTGCAGCCTTATCCGAGATTAGTGACTATTATCACACAATCGCTGATTCCAGGAGACGTGAGATTCTCAAACGTTAGCGTCCCTTCAGAGGAAAGAGAAGAAGAGGCCCACAGATGCTCGGATTCAGGAGCGCCTTGCTGCAGCAAGGGCTCATTTGCAGACATTGTTGGATCAGAGAGCAGAATATGCCTTTCATGCACGGCAATCCTTTAGATTCAGATGGGTGGCAGGGTCAACAAACACTTTTTCTCTACTCATGGGCCCAGACATAGTAGAGATAGTGTCTCGTAGCTTGTTGACTCAGACGGGGTGTTACAGTCAGATCCTGATGCTATCATGCGTGTAGCTTTAGATTATTTTACATCCCTTCTAACTGCAGATCCGGGCACACAGGCTACAGATGATGCCAAAGAGGTTATTTGGCAGTGTATCCCTGTACTAGTGAAGGATGAGATGTATGTTTCTCTGGATGCACCTTTCACCAATGCAGAATTCAAGACTGCATTACTTGCCCTTCACAAGGGCAAGTGCCCAGCTTTGGATGGACTTACCCCTTCCTTTTTTATTACTTTTTGGAAGCAGATTGGTGATCACATTACATCAGCCCTGCAGGGCATGTGGGACTCTGGTGAGATGCCGGACTCACTTACAGATGGTCTCATTCATCTCATCCCAAAGGAGGATAATAGGAATCTAGTGTCTCAATGGAGACCCATCACTCTATTGGGCACTTGTTACAAGATTCTGGCGAAAGCCATCAGTCTGCGGCTACAGGTTTTTCTTCCAGATTTGATTCATGACACGTAGACAGGGTTTGTGCATGGCAGAAGTATATCTGATAATATTTTCTCATTTTGGGAGGCCTCAGAATGGGCCATGCACAGCCGCCAGAGATTGGCCATTCTACTCTTGGACTTTGAGAAAGCTTACGACAAAGTAGACTCGGATTTTTTAGAGGGTACTCTATCTCGCTTTGGTTTTTCAGATGCATGGATTAGAGGAGTATCCTCTCTCTACAGATCAGACCATAGCCAGGTGCTCATTGGGGGGGTAAGAGGGGACAGATTTCAGATTTCCAGATCAGTCCGCCAGGGATGTCCTCTTGCCCCTTTTCTTTTTCTGTTTGTGGCGGAAGCTATGAGTATCTACCTTAGATCTCAAGCTGATATTTATGGGCTGAGGCTTCCTATCCGCCGGGAAGAAGAGCTCCTGGATAGTGAGCTGGCAGATGACACAGCTATTTTTTTGGATGCCACCCCCAGGACACTCACTTCCTTCCAGACAGCCTTGGATTTATTTTGCACGGCTGCAGGCGCACACATTAATTGGCATAAATCCAATGGTTTTTGGATTTGTGAAGATGACACCCCGGATTGGGGTAATGATATTGCCTTCACTTGGGTACAGAGGGGCGTCTCTGTCAAGTATTTGGGCTGCCAGGTTGGGGTGGGCATCTCTCCCTCACAACAGTTTGCTCCGGTGTTGGAAAGCATCAGAAGAAAGCTCCTTTTCTGGAGCTCAGCCAAACTTGACTTCCAGGGTGGTGGTGGTTAACCAGGTTCTTCTATGCTCTTGTTGGTGCCACTCTAGGGATTGTATCACTCAGCTTAAGAGGCCCATACGAAATTTTTTATGGAGTGGTCTAGATGGCACAATTGATGTTATAGCAAGGGTGGCTTGGGAGACCTTGATTCTTCCTACAAGAGAAGGGGGTTTGAATATCATCGACCTGAATCTACAGTGCAGAGCCTTACTCTGCACTCTGCAAGGTCGTTGTGAGAGGACTTATGCCAGGGAAAGAGCCTTGGAAGGATTTCTTTATCAGATGCATACAATCTCGCACGCCCACTTCAGGAGAGGATTGGACACATAGTACCAGATGGGTTTTCACCACAGCCCACCTCAGATCTCCCTCTTCCCCTCTTATGGTTGCTATCCTGAAAGCATGGGCCAGCTTCAGGAGTACACTTCGCAGGATTCCCCCATCCACCCGTGAAGAGATTGAAAGGCAACCCTTCCAGAGGAGTGGGTAGACACAGATGATATGCCACTCACTTGCTCCACTTGGGCAGGTACTTTTACGAGAGGCAGTGTTCCGCTTTAGGTTTTGGCCTTTCGAGATGCATAGGAGGATGCTTTAGTTTTTACTGTGCAGGATGGTGGCAGATTGCTCAGATCCACAGAGGACACCTTGCTTGATTCTGCTTTTCAGCCTATCAGGGTTGTAGGTCTTTTGGTGCAGGGATCAGATTCAGAGTGGTTCCTCGACCCAGACCCCAGCTACTCTCCACCAGGTCTTGGAGGCTTTGGCTCTACGGGGGAGTTCCCATTAGGTATTTGCAGTGGGACCCTGGAGAGTGGGAGTGGATTGACGCAGGGCATCGAGAGAAGAGCATTCCCTTCTTTCGTTACATGGTCAGTAATGCCAGGAGATTTCAGCTCAGTAGTAGAGGTTGGAGACCTTCCAGAGTTTCTCATTGGGAGACATTTGATATCACTGCGGATCTGTAGAGGTGCTTCTAGAGGAGACTCTGGAAATCCGACAGGAATAGAAAGATCACTCTCTTCTTTTGGCTTTCTATCCATGGTGGGATTGCAGTGAACCTTGGAGATCCAGGTTCGGAGCCGACCCTACTTGCCCTCGTTGCCTCTCTACTTCGGAGACTATTCAGCATTGTTTATGGGATTGCAAACAGGCGAGGATGATTTGGATGGAGGTAGCCAGGATTTTCGGTCACTTTGCCCACTCCCCATTCTTTATGACATGGAGCTCAATGGCTTGGCTTTCTCTTACAGGGCCTCAAGTATTCTATGAGAGACTTGACTCCTCTCAGGCCATTTTGGGTTGACGTCATCAAATTGAGTCCTGTTCGTTGGATGTGGTACCACACCTTCCTTTTACAGATGTACATGCCTCTATGGATACTTCTTGGGAGATTTTAGCGAGCATAGCATCCTGGCATAACTGGAGAGCCAGATGCATAGAGGCTATGGAGGGTACTCAGGTTCATCCCTCGCACACTTTGGCTAGTATCTGGACAGACATCTGGACAGACACCGTACATACTTTGATGGCCGTATGGATGAGTATACAAGGAGACTCCCATGCAGCCTCAACTAGGAGGGCTTCTTTCTTCAAGGAATGAAAGGATTCTCCTTTCTTCTCTGAGACTCCTACAGGGTTGAGGTGGCACTTTCAGCCTCAGCCTTGGTTGTTTTCCACCTCACTTTGAGGGGGTTTTATTTATCCTCATGATTTCATGATGTTGCATTTCCGCTCAGAGCTTGCTCTAGTGAGTTTCTTTCTTACTTAATAGAAGTCTCTTTTTTTCCCCAAAAAAAAAAAAAAAAAAAAAAAGAGGTTGAAAGGCAGCCTATCATGTGGAATGACAGTATTTTGGATGAGCATGGTAGACCACTTGGAGCTTCTCCTTACATGCAGTGGCCAAGATGGGAGAGGGGCCCTGTATCTACCGTGGGAGCATGGAAAGTATTCAGGAAGCTTCCTGCAGACCGACAGGCCCAGATGGTTCTTAATCTCAGAGGAAGTGCAGGGAGAGTCCAGCAGATTGATGCAGCCTTGCCCTTGGATTGGGTGGACACAGATGACATGCCTATTAC
Source organism: Dipteris shenzhenensis (assembly GCF_047967505.1). Lineage (NCBI taxonomy): Eukaryota > Viridiplantae > Streptophyta > Polypodiopsida > Gleicheniales > Dipteridaceae > Dipteris > Dipteris shenzhenensis. The sequence goes on from NC_141604.1 coordinate 43,431,269, forward strand.
TTGCTCCACATGGATGGGGGCTTTTTCCAGATTGGGAGTTCCTTTACAGGTGATTGCTTTTCATGACACACATGAGGATGCCTTAGTCTTTGATGTTTCTTCGAGGGGCACGCTGTCCAGATCCACAGACGATATCTTGTTGGAGGTACCGTTTCAGCCAGTCAGGATAGTGGGCTTCATGGAGCATGGCTCTCTTTCACAGTGGTACTTGGATCCTGACCCGCTTCTCATCGCCCTAGGCTCATGGAGGCTGTGGCTCTATGGAGGTGTCCCAATTAAGTTTTTGTAGTGGGACCCTAGGGAATGGGAATGGGAATGGATAGATGAAGGGCACCGAGAGAAGGGCATCCCCTTCTTTCGTTACACAGTCAGTAATGCCAGGAAATTCCAGCTCAGCTGTAGGGGTTGGAGGCCTACCAGAGCTCCTCATTGGGAGAACTTTCTGATTTCTGCTGACTTGCAGAAATTTTTTTGGCAGAGGCTCTGAAAATCCCACCGGATTAGAAAAGTTACTCTCTTCTTTTGGCTTTCTATTCATGGTGGGATAGCAGTGAACCAATGGAGATCCAGGTTCGGAGCTGACCCTTCTTGCCCTCATTGCCTTTTTGCTTTGGAGACACTACAGCATTGCCTTTGGGATTGTAGACAGGCGAGAATCATATGGAAGGGGATGGCAAGACTTCTCAGCACTTTTATTCGCCTATCTTTCTACATGACCTGGGGATCAGTGGCTTGGCTCACTCTTTCAGGGCCCTAGGTCTTCTTTGAGAGACTTCACTCCTTTTCGGCTCTTCACATCCGACGACACCTTGTGGAGTCGTGCTCTCTAGAGGATGTTCCGGCCACTCTCTTCAGGGCTGCTCATTCCTCAGTTGACTCTCCTTGGGAGGTCTTAGCTAGCATTGCAACATGGCACATTTGGAGAGCCAGATGCACTGAGGCTTTGGAGGGTTCTCAGGTTCACCCTTCTTAGATCTTGGCCAGTACTTGGACAGATACGGTACATACTCTGATGGCCATTTGGGCGACCATGCAGGGATCATCTCGAGCAGCCTCCTCCAAGAGAGTTACTTTTCTCAAAGATTGGAGAGACTCTCCCTTCTTTGATGAGACTTCTACAGGGTTGAGTTGGCATTTTCAGCCTCAGCCTTGGTTTCTTTCTACCTCATTCCTCTGAGGTGTTTTTATTACATGCTTAGCATGTTGTATTTCCGCACAGAGCTTGCTCTAGCTTACTTAATAGAAGTCTCTTTTTTGCCCCAAAAAAAAAAAGAAATAGCAAATGCTTCAATAGAGAGTGCAGTTGAGTGATCATCAAGGTGATAAAGACCATCCTGAAGAGCATGTGCATGTGAAGCATCTGCTGGCTCGTGGGATTCAATTAAATGTGAGGCATTAACTGTCAATCCTGCTTTCTTTTTCTCCGAAGCAATGCGCTCCTGCATTCTGAAATGTCATGTCCAGGCTTGCGACAATAGTTGCATCTTTTCTTCTTTGACTTATCTGCTGTATTTTTAGATACATTGGAGGAATTTCCACTGCTATGCGCACATTTAGGCTTGCCCATAGGCTTGGAAGCCTTGCCTCTTCTTGTCTGCTGTGAAGCAAATGCATGATCAGGAATAATAGCTTGTCTATTAGCTCGACTTTGCTCTTCCTGCAAAAGCAATGTGACTAGCTGATCAAAAGAGTAGTGATCTGGATTACCCATGGCCACTAATCGAAGGGTTGTAGCAAACCCTTGATATGTATCTAGCAGTCTATTCAATGTGGTACTGACAAGCTGAGAATTTGGCACCACCTCATTAATATTGGCAAGTTGTTCCATGAGGTCCTTGACCTTTGTCAGGTATGCATCCATAGAGTCACCTTCATTCATACTGACTTCCTGAAATTGCCCTCTTAAAAATGCAACACGTGCCTCATTGTGAATTTGATAAAGAGAAGCCAATTTGTCCCAAGCATCCTTTGCTGTCCTGCAAGACCGGATGTGTGGAATAATGATTCTCTTGCATGATAAAGCAATACAAGAATGTGCATTTGCATCTCTTGCATTCCATCTTGATTGTTCCTGAGTTGGGGGAGCAACAGCAGGGGTGCTAGAAGATAAGGCATCAGGAGGAGTACCCTCTGCAGAGGGACCAGCAGTAGAGGCAACCACTGTAGCATTGGCTGGCCTCTGATCAACCCCAGAAACAATATTCCAAAAGTGCCTTGCAACAAGAATATGTTTCATGAGATAAGACCACATCGGATAGTTGGTGCCATCCAACTTATCATCTTCACGAAGAATGCCAAATAGATCATGATTGTTGCCAGCCATTGCAAATGGGATACCCTGAAAAAGACCTGAAAACCCAAAAGCCTCAAGGCTATCACTGCAAAGAGCTGGCTGTCCAAAAATGACAGCAAATATCTGCAAATAAATGTTCTGCAAATTTCCAACCCAAATCAAAGGGCAAATGCAGATTTGACCCAAATGTGACTGTGTTAGGCAATGTTCACTGCAAAAAACAGCAAATCTGGCAAAAGCCCCAAATTTAATGAGGGCAAATAGGCCAAAGAGAGGGCAAATGCAGAAAAGCCCCAAATTTTGCTGAGATTTTTGCAAGTGTGACCCAATGTAGGATAATCTGACCCAATGTCCTACAAATGTGACTCAATATCCTGCAATCTGACCCAAATATACTGCAATCAGACAAGAAATTGCAGACCAAATCCCAAATCTCTAGTGTTCTTGCAAGAAGTTGTAACTAGAGGAAATGAAAGGTATTGAAAACCCCAAAATTTTGCCAAAGTCCTGTAAATGACTTCACACGTGCCAAACCTGTACGGAACTCCCGGGACAAGTACGCGCTATACGGACAGCTGCTGTGTACGGACGGTACAAGCGTCCAATGTACGTGGTACGTATAACGTATGGAGCAAGTACTATGTACGATGTACGGCGCAAGTGCAACATACGGTGAAAGTTCGTGGCTGTACAGAATGCAGGTACAATGTATGGATCAGATACGTAACTGTACGGAACGCATGTACAATGTACGGAACAGGTTCGAAGCACAGTACAAAGCAAAGCATACGGCTATACGAAAAGTGTACGACACAGTACATATTAAGTACGGAGCCTTCTATACGGCTGTACGTCCTGTGTGTAGGCTATGTGTACAGGCGTCCGTACAGTCGTACGGGCTGTATGGATGAAGGAGTGGATGCAAATCCGAGGGCAGGATACAAGTCGAACCAAGCTCTGATACCACTGTAGGATCGATAAACGAGAGAGCAAGTACAAGGTACAAGAGTCGAAAAAGAGCAACCGTCACGTCAACTAGAGTATATGAAAAGAAGAGTACATAGTACTTGTAGCTAGACCCTAGAACTAAGTGTCCTAGGTGTCACATAGGACTAAGTGTCCTATGTGGCATAAAAGGCACAAAATAAACTAAGTGCCTATAACTATGCCTACAAGGCACATACTAGGGCCCATAGGGCATCACTAGAACTGGTAGAAGATGGCCTACATGGGTGATAACTAGCTCTGCGTGCAAATGCCCGGCACCATAACTGTCTTGCGCAGGAAGATGGTGCTCTCTTCTTGAACTAAGCGACCTGTTCATGGAGGAAGAATTGACGACAGAAGATAGCGATGGGAAATCTTTCAAGGCAGAACTGGAGAACAAGATGGCGCAGGTCTCAGACAACAGCTCCACGAGTATGATGAGCAGGTCTCCATAGGAGAGGCTCAGGAAGGAGAAGTAGGAAAGAGGAGCTCCTCCCCAAGAGAAGAGAGGGCAGCTTCTCTTTCCGGCCACCCTCTACCTCATGGAGAAGCAAGGAGGAAGGGAAGGGCTAGGAAGGGAGGCTCTGATACCACATGAAGGCACATGGTATGCAAGAACTAAATGGAAAGACAGGAAAATGTAGAGACAAGTGCAAAGCAATGATAACCAAAGTACTCACATAATATAAAGATTGATGTAGACCATTGTAATTCGACTATAGACAAGTACAACACTATATAGTGTGACACTAGACTCTAGAAAGTCACAATGTCTATGGGATATATCCCAATGTGACATGTGGCATGTCTAGGACTCACTCGACCAAATACACACAAATATCACTCACTTTGACTTCATGTTCTAACAACTAATGCGCCATTGCCTTTCTAGCAACGATCCATTTGCCCATATCTAAGAATGTTTGTTGTGGTCTTTTTGGACAACATATTGATTTATAACAACACTTTTCTTAGAGCATGGACACCATCTGTTGGATAGTGCTGTCCATACTTCAAAAAGAGAACTCTTTGCAAAATAGAGCAAATGTGAATTCTTGAAACAAGAACTCACATACCTTGGACCGATCATTGTCGTACATGGTGTCTGTATTGACTATAAGAGAGTTAGGACGGAATCTAAATGGCCCTTTTGAGAACAATTACAGGTCAAATCCTTTCTTTTGGATTTATCAAATTTTTTTATTTGGAATTATGCTAAGATAGCATTACTCCTTTCAAACTTGTCCAAAGGATGGGAAAAGGGGTGTACAATTAAGTACCGCCTCATTGTGTGGACTGACTATGTGGATTGACTAGCTTGATGCATTTTTCAAGCAATTGGAACATGAGGTTACATCAGCTCCTATGCTGCAAATCATGGCTCCCAGTAAACCATTCGTGGTTGAAATAGATGTCAGTGACTATGTTGTTGGTGCCACATGATGGTAGAGCGGTAGCTTTTGAGAGTAAAAAGCTGAATGAGCCATAGTATAATAAAAAAGTTGAGGTCTCAGTCTCAACATCAGAAGTCTTTCTGTTTGCCCTGTATTTTTCCCGTGTTGTTTGCCCTGTACAAACCCTGCCGTACAGCTCTGTTTTTTCTGCCACTTCATTGATCTTGCCCTGCTTACTTCCATGGAGAACCATCTTAAAAGCTATTCCCGGAAGGACCTGTCCCGGGACTCCAAAAGACAGCAAGTTGATTTCTCTACTTCAGCCTCTGTAGATGCTCACTATGTTTTCGACATGCTCAAGGATGAATTTCATCACAGCCGGAAGGAGTGGGCCAAACCTCCCCCGGCCCTTAAATATAAGCTGAAGCTGCCCTCATTGGTCGCTCCTCTCCGAAAGTTTTCTCAGCAAGCAGTTATCATTTTCTTCCCAGGGAAGCTACCTTCAGCAAATGATGTAGCTCAGTGGGTTCAGGCTTTGTTGGTAGGTTGCTTTGCTGAAGGAGTATACTTTGCTTCTCGAGGTTTTTATGAAGTGCACTTTTTGGATGCCTCATATCGTTAGCAGATATTGGAGATGTCCCCTCTATTCTATGGCAGACAAATGGTGCATGTCATGCCATGGTCGCCAAATAAGGATTATCACAGTCTCATTCGACATCACTGCCTTGTATGGGTTGAGGTAGTAGATTTTCCGGATTATATGAGGGCTGAGTTACCAAGTCTGGCAGCTACTTTGGGGCAAGTTGTATGCCCACCCCGTCCTTCGGGTAATCGAAATCGGTTTTGTGTTCTTTGGGATACAGATCACCCAACCCCTCCTTCCATTGCGGTAGAGGTGGAGGATGTTCCCTTGGGCGAAAAATATTTTGACTTGAAATGGGGAGTATTTGCAAGTGCTTGTTTCACATGTCATAAGTTTGGCCACCTAGCCTCACAGTGTCCTGCAGTCCTGCATCAGCTCCCACCTACAGCTATTGCTCCAGAAAATACTTCCCCTCCAACTTATGGTCCGGGGCCTAAGGCTATGCCTAGCAAGTTGGGGGATATGGCATCTAAATCTGCCCCTCCCAAAGAAAATGTGGTTCAGGTTTCAGCCAAGCAAAAGGATAAGGGAAAGGGCAAAATTTCAGAATCTCATGCCTCTCCCCAAGGTGCCTGGCAGCAACCCAAAAAGGTATTTGCGCTCAAGCCACGACCGTTACAATCTCGCCATTGGGATGTCTCTACTTCCACCCATGGTCAAGCCTCTACCCCTGCTGATAGCCTCACTTCTCAACTGTGGGTTGATGTGCTCAAGAGGGGCATCCCTGTATGTGACAATGATGAGGATTATAGAGCTACTGATCCATGAGGCCAGGTGGACGTTGATGTCATGGCTGAGGCCTGACAACTTACACCTTCACTATGCTTTTTGGTTCGGCTGTACATACCTTCTATGTCTACTTCAATTACTTGCATTACATACAATGTTCAAGGTCTTTGCAATATCAATAAGTGGAGACTTTTTTGGCACTATGTACATAGAATGCACCCCGATGTAATTTCTTTACAGGAACACAACCAACACTTCTTGGCTAGCCAGCAAGGCCACTTTGCTGGTTATGACATCTTTTATGCTAGTACAATGCACTTTTCGGGGGTATGCATGCTGGTGAAACATGATATGCAGCCCACGGTTGCTTACAATGACCCCCAGGGTCGATGGATGGTGATCAGATGCATCTATCATGCTGATCTTTATGAAATAGCATCTGTCTATGCCTCTCAAACTTCTGCAACAAGAGCTCGAATGTGGGCCTCCCTCAAACAATATCCATGGCTGTCTAATGCCTTTTTGTGTGGAGACTTTAATAACTCGCCTGCCATCCAAGACAACACCATATGGGCCATCTTGCAGATACAAGGCAGCTTCATGGCTTGCAAATTCCAGGGGCACAGCCGTTTCTTGCACAGGCATATGCTGATGATTCATATTTCATGCCCAAGAATTCTCAAAGTGACCTCTCTCATTTGATGCATACTCTGAACGATTTTGGCATAGCTGCTGGACTGCATATTAACTTTCAGAAATCGAATCTTCTAGCATTGAAAGAAGCTGATTGGCATGCACTTCTATGGCCAGGCCACATCCTCTCTTCCCATACTATTGTGAGGCATTTAGGATATCCCATTGGCTGGAATATTACCCCTCAACAACAGCTCAAATGGGTGCTTCAAAAGATCAACAAGAAGCTGGAATACTGGCATTTGTCCACTTGAAAGAAGCTCATTGGCATGCACTTCTCTGGCCAGGCCACATCCTCTCTTCCCATACTATTGTGAGGCATTTAGGATATCCCATTGGCTGGAATATTACCCCTCAACAACAGCTCAAATGGGTGCTTCAAAAGATCAACAAGAAGCTGGAATACTGGCATTTGTCCACTTGGCCTCTACATGTTCGACTTCGGATAGTACAGTCTATCATTATGGCATACGTGCAATTTTATTTGCCTCTTCTTCCCTGGTCTTTTAAGCATTTGGCTTCCTATATGTCCCAAGCTATGGAGATATTTTGGAAAAGCAAATCTCACAAAAAGGCTTTGCGACTACTTCCCATGCAGTCTGTTTGTTCTCATAAGACTCATGGGGGACTGAATATTCTCAATCTTCAGTTTCATATGTTGGCAAGAAAGAGCACTATGATTGCTGATTTTTTTGAGCAAAAACAGCCATGGGCTATTATGTTAGCAGCTATGTGTGGAAACATGACGTCCCATGCATATGGGCATTGGATTACAGATCACTGGGAAGCAGTCATGACCACATTTCAGGGGAAAATTCCTGGTTGTCCTGTTTCTACTGCTTTTATTCATGATTGGAAGAGAATTCTCTCTTATGCTAAATGGACAGGTGCTTCTTCCCATCATGGTAATTCTTTTCGCTTGGAAAGCATCCATTGGAGCAAGGTGTTTGAATCGCCTCTCGCTTTACAGGCACCTATTAAAGCATATAATCTTATGAAATTGGGCATAAGATTTGTCGGAGATGTTGTGGATCAACATGGTTATGTGCTTTCATTTCCACAAGCTTGCAGGACATTCCCCTTGGGTCTGCATCATAGGCCCATTTGGAGAATACTTACAACTATGTTGCAGCCATTTGTTCCTGTTCCTCCACTATTTGTACAGGACAGATTACTGGACTGGAATCTGACTTCCTTATCTCCTGCTACCTGTTCGCTTTCAATGCATAATCTAGCCTCCTCGATGATCTACAGATTTCTTCTTCCACCGCCATGGATTGATAAGCATGCCAACACTCTTTGGAATTTGGATAGGCCTTTATCTTGGTGGCAATCACGACTCAAGAAAATTTGGAAAGCCAAATTGCCATTGAAACAGAGGCTTTTCTTTTGGAGATGTATAGTGGGAGCTTTTTCCATTGGGGTGAAATTGGCAGCACGTCGCATTGCTTCCCCTTCCTGCCCCCGTTGCTCTCATCACCGTGAGACAGTTCCCCATTTGTTATGGTCTTGCCTACACTCTCGGATATTAATCACTCATGTCTCTCATTTGCTGCGGCTTCGGTTTCCCTCTATCAGATTCGGGAAACTCTTCTGGATGTTTGGATGCTTCTCATCTCAGATGTCTCCATTCCTCCTTTTCTTTCACTGGACTCGTTTTTGGGTACTATGGACTATTTGGACACAGAGATTGCATTCTAGGATGGGACAACAGTTTCCTCAGGCATATGCTTTCTTCAGAATGTCCCTCAAGCAATCTTTATATGATAGTTATGCTACGAGGGACTTGGATGCTACTAGCCTTGAAGTGTTTTCTGACTGTTTTTTAGTTCTTCCATTAGGCTCTCTTTTGGAGTCTAATGTCATGTACATTGATCTCATGTTAATAATATAGTTATTGGTTTCACCAAAAAAAAAAAAGTGTGTGTGACAGCTATGAATGTAAATGCTTAGTTAATGCAAATTTTCCTTTACAAAAAATTTTTTTGTGTGTGTGCGCGCGCGCGTGCCTCATTGCGGCAGTCCTTATATAATGCCTTGCATGAGGAGGATTTGGATGTCTCTTGCATTGAGCTTTTCTTTTACTGTTTCTGATGGATAGGGCATTGGCTCTTTTCTGGAGCCCTACCCTATTGTAAAATGATTATTTCATAATATAATGTTCATAGTTTCACCCAAAAAAAAGGTGTGTGTGTGTGTGTGAGAGAGAGAGAGAGAGATGATGCCTACCAGAATCACCAAGGGGCCAACAATTTATACTGAATCCCGCACAAGACTTGATAGGATAGATGGTGATTGATTCCAAATACATATTCTTTCTTTCTTTAAAACCTACATCCATGCAATTGTATCAGTAAGCCTTTCAATAAATTCTTCTCCTTTCAATCACATCACCTTGTATAGGTCTTAAAACCCTAGACAAAAAAAGAGACAAAGATGATGTAAATAAACATAAATAGACTTATATGAAAACTCCGAACAACCAGGACACCTTGATCCAAACAACATAAAAAGACATAACATCGGGCTTTGATGGGATGCTCAATGGGCATGTGCCGCTAGGCTGAGGGGGCTTGAGGAACCCCCACATGCAATACTTCTTGGGCAGACCCAAGGCACATCCGATGTCATGATAACAAAGTAAGCAAATCAATCAAGTTGACTATGTAAGTTGAACCTTTCAGATGGTGGGCGGCGATGCAGCTTTGGTGGTGCGACAAATGCAGCAGCTTCATTCAACGTTTGTGCAACGATGCTTGTGGCATTTAATGGTTTGTGATACATCGGTTGTAGTCGGTGAGATCGGTGCACGTCTCGATGATGACTTGTGGCTACTCATGCGTGGTTCGATAGTGTGTGTTGGTTAGTGCTCATTCTTGCGTTGTACTCTGGAATAGAGACCACTAAAGAGCAAGTCTATCGTGTTGTGCTCTCTCGAACTTGGTTGCGTGGTGTCCCCTGCTGCCTTTGGTTGGAGTCGCAAAAGAAGAAGTCTGTGATTGTCCTCTTGCTAGACTCCGACAGGCCCTCATAGTCTCTCCTCTGCACTTGTAGGAATCAGTCTCTATGTCACTAGGCACAGAGAGAGAGAGAGAGAGAGAGAGAGAGAGAGAGAGAGAGAGAGAGAGAGAGCTATGAGAGGGTCAAAGAATAGGAGCCAGCCTACCAGTGGCTAGCAGACAGAAACAAGAGCACCAGACTAGACCTGCAGGCAATGGAGATTTGGCATCTAGAGTACTCCTATCATTCCTCCAAAGCAAGGTGGGTGCAACAGGTAGATACAATGACTGTCAAAGTCATGCTTTAGCAGAAGTGTGTTTCCAATTTTCTGTTTACTTAACACTCAAATTTTTAAATAAAATTAAAAAACCATCATCACATACAGCTTAGAGCATATAGGATAAAGAAGACAGAATTCAAAAACAGTGATACCGCCTGGGGTGCCAATGAGAGAATCACCCCTTGCCACACCTAAGCAGCCTGCATACTGAAATAGGAAAATAGAACAACTCCAAAATAGCCCAGAATACCCTGTATCTAGGTAGAACTCTGACAGCTGCCAGGAGATGTCAAATCTCAGGCAATGGAATGGGCTGAAACTGTAGAGCTCAAAGTTCTACCACCAATCTTCCACGAAGACACTAAAACAGTCAATTCACATGTCAGCCCAGTCAGTATCTCAATCCGAAGACACAAAGTACTAGTCAAAACCACTATAGAGATTTCAAAAAGCATCCAAACTTTGATAAAACACTGCAATCAATGCTCAAACCTCCGAAATGCCAAGCAGATGCCACAGATTGTCAAACAGCAAAGCGACTCCAAAAGAAGCATGCACAAGGGAATCCGGAACTCTGAACAGGCGGATCCCGAATCCGGGACTAGCAATTCCAGGACTCAGAAAAGGTTAATCAAGACCCAAGAACGAAACAGGCGAATTTAAAGCAGGCGACTTCTGAAACAAGCGCATACAGAGCAGGCAAATCTGGAACCCGAGTAGATGGTCTTAGAGCCAAAAACAGACGATCTAGAAGCCATAACAATTGACGCAGAACCTGAAACAGATGGATCTGGATCTGAAACAGGTGGATGCGGAACCTGAGACTAGCGGATTTGGAACCTGGAATCTTAAACAAGTACCTAACTACCTCCTCCCTTACAAATGGCATTGCTCGGATGAGAGCCGAGCAGCAGTGATACCAATTTGTACAGGTCTTTTCAACATTAGAGAAATGGGCTGCCAATGATGGTCCATCATGAAAATCTAGTTGACACTCCACGACCACTGCCTAGCTCCTCCTGGTGTGCACTAAAGAATATCAGGAGGCAAGAGTTACTTCCATGGCTGGTCCCTTGGGTCAAGCCTCTAACAAGAAGCTTGACTAGGAGTGCCCTACTCTAAAGCTCTGGATCAAGGATCCCCAGTCCACTGTGTGATGATGTAGGAGTGATAGTGTCCCAAGATACTCTCGCTCTAGTGTCCACTAAGCCATCCCCTCCAGTCCACAAGAAATTCTTGAGCAGCCCCTTCACCTATCCACTGTTGTCCACATGGAAGCACCAACAAGAGGCCACATACCACATGGTGGCCAGAAATACTTGCTTGAGCACCAGTGCTCTACCAGCCAAGGAAGTCTAGCAATGCTCCAATCTACTCGCTTCCTTTGTATACTCTCCAACACAGGTGCAAACTACTAAGTTGGAGACACATCAACTCCGACATTAAAGCCAAGTTATCTAGTGAAACTGCCTCTAGGAACCAAGCAAAACCTCCGTCAACAGCCCAATCCAAGAGTTTCCTGCACAACACATCCAAATACCTTTTGATTTAGTCCAATTAACAAGTCCTCCTGAGGTTAGGCAAAACCTGTCAATGGATGTGGCAGTGGTAGTCAAGCTGTGCTGATCTCCCTTGACTGTAACTGACGTGTCATCTGTAAAGCTTGATATATCTAACAGCAGTACCTGCTCCTGCCTAATCGGAAGAGAGAATCCCAATGTCCCTTGACTAATAGCCTGCAAGGAGTAGCTCATAGCCTCAGCTACAAAAAGGAAAAAGAAATGGAGCAAGGGGGGCATCCCTGTCTAATTTATCAGGATAGTTGGAATGCAGGGCCCCATCCTCCAATAATATCATCCTATTTGGTGATTGTGAGTATAAGGAGTATACCCATGAGATCCATTTATCGCTGAAACCAAGTCTCCTGATGGTGCCCCTTAGGAAACTTAACTCCACTCAAGTTAGGCTGCATACCCTGCTCACTCACCTGTTCCGGGTGTGTGGCCTCCCAAAAAGTGAACACATTGTCCAAGATGCAACAATTCTGGACAAAACCTCTCTGAGTGGCTCAGATGATGTCAAGAAGAAGGGGTCTAAGACACAAAACCAAAGTCATAGCCACGATCTTGGAGTCAGTCTCAAAAAGTGTAATGGGTCTTTAGTTCCTAAGAACTTTCTCGTCCCCTCTACAGATGCGTCAATGTTACGAGCAAAAACCTATGAGCAAGTTTATCCGAGCGTGTTTTTCAAGAGATTTCAAAAATTGTATTTCTTTAGGAAACATGGTTTTTATACTTTTATTTTCACTAGAACTAGATCCCTTTATCATAAAAATATACAGAGTAGTCACTCATTCATTTTTACACAACATAAATTTTCTTATTCATAGACATCCCTTTGTACCCCTGTTATTACCTTAAAAAGTGTTGAAAAATAATTCCTTCAAGAAACATCCCTCATAATCACTCTCAATGTAATAATACTATACATATATAATTACTTATTAACACATTTATATCATATGGCAATATCTTCCTAGTGTTTTTATTGCATAAATAACAAGATATTTATGGACATGTTTCTAAAGAAGTTTAAATTACTATAAATAAGTATTAACTTGGGCTTATATATCACTCTCATAAAATATATGTAATATTTAATACTATATATGCAAGATTTTCCAAAATATAATTCCGTAGATGTGCTCAAATGGGGTGTTCCGATCAATTTGAGTGGTTGAATGTCTACATTTGGACATTGGATGTGAAAGTTATGTCACTTTTAAAAGTGCTGTCCAAGGTAGTTTCGCTAGCGAAACTACCTTGGAAGACCTACTTCAAAGGGGTTTTGTTGGTGAAACTACCTGGATGGCTTGCTTCAATGAGTTTTATTTGAAGAAACCCTTTCATGAAGATAGGTTAAGAGAGGTTTTTCAATGTCACCCCCTATTAAGTAAAAGTTGTAAGAAGATCATAAGGGAATTTTCATAGAGAAGTCTACTCTACATGTGGGTTTCTTCAAAAGCCATTCCATTATGTTCTCACCATTCCTAAAGATTCAGGTAAATATTTGTGTATAAAATAGGCGTTGCTATAATACTTTGCATATTTCTAAGTGAAACTATGTTTTCTTTTAATCCATTTTTGCCATATTTTTGCATAGTTGGAAGCTTTTTTTTTCCTTCGCTCGGAAGATTTCGCTCAGAAAATGCTCGTCCCCTCTACCTCTTTCGGGCTCAACTAAAGATCCAAGTTAAAGCACCTCTGAGAAAGTAGACAAAAGGTGCGGTCCTATAATATCCCACGAGGTTTTGAAGAAAAGAGGAGACAAGCTATCTTGTCCTGGGCATCTATCCGTGCGAAGCTTTCACTATGCATCTGTAACCTCTAGAAGAGAGAGAGGCAATTCAACATCTAACACGTGCTGTCTGGAACGACCTCCGAAGCATGATCCCAAATCTCCTCCCTCACACTAGCTATCTCATCTATCACTAGACTTGTTGTATAGAGACTAGAATAGAAGTCAAATGTAGTCTCCATGATAGAACGGGGATCTGCCTGTAATAGTCCGACGTCATCTCCAAGTCTCCACAGGCTATCGAAAGAATATCCCTATCCTACTGCTCTAAAGAATTATGGAAGATCTGTCACCATTCTGTACCCAAAATGTCTACTGCACTGCAAGTAGAAGTGGAACTAAGGTCTCCTACCTTACAACTTCTCTATCTCTCCTGTGCTGCAAATAGCTTACCTTTGAGGAAAAGGGAGTCCGAGAACGTCCCAAGCCCTGCAATTTGGCTACCTCAGCCTTGTTTGTCACGTTGCTTTCTCATCTTTTGCTTTTAAATGACATGCAACATTGACTCTCTATAAAGCCCGCGCCACCCAGCCTAACCATCCAAGCCCTTCTAGTCTGTCCTCCAAGCCAGATATCCTTAAATTCCTACACAAACTCTTATCTCTTGGAACCAAAAATCTGGGACTCTCACTATATACTGGTGCCCCCCAATCTAGAGTCAGCATAACCTTAAGCAACACCGAGTCATGGTCTAAAAGAACAAAGCTTGACAAATACCTACCTACCCTCCTCTAGCCTGGTCCCATTAATTGACATAGAGTCTGCCTAATCTGGCTAAGGAAAGTAAGCGATGGGAGACCCAACCAAGAGAACTGTAGACGATCTGCCAGACAAGAAAAGTCATCCAACCAAGATGCATCGTGAAGAACAGCATGGAGCAAGAGATCATCCACTCTGACCTCTCTCTTCTGAAAGTCCTCCCTCACTCTCACTGATCTTGTCTTTTGAGAATTCAACCATGTTGAAATATCCTCCAATAATCCAAGTGTCAGCCCATGGAAGAGTCTCCAAAGCAGCCTCCAAAAGACATGTCTCTGCCTTGGTATAGTGGGAGCATACGCGTTGAGAATACAAACAACGGTATTCTCAACTGAATGATGATGTAAATTGCCCTGCTCGCCACCCATCTGCCCTCCTAAATGATGTATGCAACCCATCTGCTTAACTCCAAATAGTCCTACTCTTACCCTTGTTAAGTTATCGACATTTGTCAATCCTGGCCTGCAAGCCACAGCTTATGTTCTAGAATATGTACAATATCCTAAGGGTATCCCATAGGAGATGGACCGAAGAGAGTCTCTAAGAATCTAGAGTCTAGATACTCCCGTCCTATGACCATATGAGTCAGTGATGTATCTACAGCCGTTGAGGCCCCTCACATTCCATGAAATGATGGATAGAAGTAAGGAGGCACCACTACATCAACATGGATATCCCTCGAGGAAGGGGAAATCCACAAACTCTCTCGATTGGAAAATGATAGCATTCTCAAGTGAGAAGATACTCAGTTTAGAAGTGAGGTCCTGAACGTCAAACAATCGCACCAAACAATCTATGAGAGTGTCGCCATACATGAAGAAAAGCAAAGGCAATGCTCATCCACCAAAGGTTGACTAAAGTACCCATTGTTGAAACAAAGTGAATCTATGATCTAGCCAGACTATGAACAAATAGACATCTGTGTCATGTCCATGCAATCTTGCTATCAATTTGCTCCAAACTACCTGAAGTGGAGTGCAAGATATGAAACTATGGACCCTAGATACTTCTCTGACTCACCCGACAATCTGCAAAAACTGCAATCAGATCAAGTCTATAAAAGCCCTCCTCCATAGTATCTAGTGACAATTGAGACTAGAAGGTAGAGAGGAGATCTCTGTTTGCCAACCTCCTACCTGTCCTGGAAGTACTCATCTATGGCAATGCATCCCCTCCCGAGCTGGAAGCAAGACCTAAAGTGAGAGACTACATGAGAACCCTGGTCCCTCTCCTTGTATAAGTGAGGTAAGGCTCTAGGGCAAGTACCACAATGTCAACAATGGAAGAAAATTGTGGGATGTAATTGTCTCCCTCCATCTCTATCACAAGTGACTCCCAAGCATCCAACCTATCAGGAAACTGTGAGACCACACAAGCATCAGACCTCTGCCCAATTGAGGCAATCCAGGGCAAGGCATAATTGACAAACTCACAGAAGAGTCCTACAAGACGCTCTTCATAGGTACAAAAACCGAGATAGAGAGCAACAAGGATGTCTAGACGACAACGAATGAGATCCTGAGCTGCTCCCCTAAGTATCCCTCATGATTAGGGTCATCTGACCTGAATCACCAAATATTGGGGATACTAGGCCACCCAAGATGTGACTAGGGTCATCTGACCTAAATCACGTAATACCGGGGATAGTAAGCCCATCCTGTGCGGTGGTAATGCTGCAATTAGAACCTCTTGAGACTACAACATGAGAGGAGCACCTCCGATCTCTTGCTCTCACTGTGAAGAAAGAAGGCCACCGTTGAGTCTCTACAGAGGTGTGACTGGAGCCTCCTGGGGCTAAAGCAAGAAGGCCAAGGCATAGATTCCTATGTGAAGTCATGACTAGAGCAACCTTGGACTAAAGCAAGAGATCTGATGCTCCAATCACTAACCCTCGCTGAGTAGTGGCCAACTCTAACTTGTAGGAGACCGTGACTCTGAAATAGGCATACGTCTTCGACATCTTTATCTCAATCTCAGTCTCTGACCCTGTCTCTGTGAGTTGGCTCAATGCTCTCCTTGAAGCGTGACCGTAGCAACCTTTGGTGGCCCCAATGGCTCACTAACAATTGATGTGGGCTGTGAAGGCCATTGAGGCAGATGAGGGTCAGGAGACATAGGAGGTATAGGAGAAACAGGAGGTACGAGAGGTGTTGAGGCTACAGAGGCTCAAAAGGCACAAGAGGTGCAAGTGGTGTAGGTGGAAGAGGAGGTTGTGGAAGTTTAGGAGGCAGCTCTGGACGCCTGGACACATGACCGTCGAGTGGGTGGCCGGTAGAAGTAACCTTCTGTTTCTGCCTATCGTGGGTGCAAGGGCGTCTACTCGGACATCCCTGATCAAGTTCATGTCTCTTCTGCCTGTCGTGCATGCAAGGGCGTCTACTCGGACGATCCCTAATGAAGTGCCCTCTTCGCTAGAGACACTGGTCTAGAAGGTCCTCATATGTAACCCCCTATTGTACCTGAGATCCATCTATAAGATCACTTAAGGGAAGGGAATCATGTTACCTGCAAGACTAGCCAGGTACTCCACCACCCTACGGCATGAACTGATCTCGTCAAGGAGCCCCGGGAAAAGAATCCAAAGTATAATTTGACTAGGTCTCGGAGTGGCCGTGAGGAAGCATCCGCCATGGCCAAAGGTGGATGACCCTACCCTAGCCAGAACTTGGTAAGCTTGAGCCTTGCTCAGTGGGCTGAAAACCAAATGAGAAGCAACCCTGCCAAGCAGCCTGAACATCGTCGTTGTGACAATGTTGGCGCACACCCAGTCTCGAAGCTGCTGGCCTGTTACCCCAATGAGCTGTGCCTAACACAGTTCATCAATCAACTGCACAATGTCTGGAGGGTATGTAACATGGACCTCAGCTTCCTCTGGTTCAGTGATTGGAATGGCATTGTTGTCCTCCATTGCCGCATCTTTAGCCGACCTGACGGAGAGGAGATGCTGCGAGGAGAAAAGGGAGAGGGATGGCAGGAAGAGGGGAAAAAAGGTGAAAACCTTGAAACTCCTGTGCAAGAACAAGCTTGCTTCCTGTGAGAATGAGAGCAGCTTCAACTGCCCGTTTTTTATGTGACAAGGGGCAGGAAGGGACGCTTTAAAATAGGCCAGCCTTGAGCATGAGAGGGGCAAAAACCCCGAGCTGTTTGCAGCCAACAAAAACAGTAGCAAAGTGTGTTTCAAGCAGCACATATGGTAGCACTTTCAAGCAGCCAAACCGTGTCCAAGTCAGCAGTCACAAGCAGTAAAAAAATTGTTCCTTAGTAGAGCAAACATGCACCTCTGTAACAGTAAAAAAAGACGCCTTTGTAAAGCAAAACCTGCAGCATGGAAGCTTTCTCTGTAACAGCAAGAAACGAAGTTTCTGAAGCGGCAAAAACCTTCCCAGCTCAGCCAGAATGGACTGCTCTGTAGCAGCGGCAAACACTGAGCAGAAACACTTCTGCAGCAGCAAGAGTGACTCAGCAAAACACCTCTGAAGCAGTACGAAACAACGCCCAGCACAGTAAGATTCACCGCCCAGGCCAACAACAATGAGTAAAAGAGGGGCAATGGAGTGGAAGGGGGGCGACAAAAGGGGGTGGAGGGTGGAGGGGGGGGGGGGAGCGGGGGATGGGAATGACGACATGCGAGGGGGGAGCAGCAGCTCCTTGTGGCATTGCCTTCAATCAAGCCAATATTCCTTACTTTGTAGCTTTGTGGATATTACAAGGGCTATTGCAGCTTTTGGTCCCCCTTACACACCTAAGGAACAAGATTTTGGAAGTGAAGAAGCACAGTATTGAGGGGTCTTTGAAGCTTGTCAAAGAGGAATTGAAGGCTTCGTCATGCGGATAAAGCGGGCTCGCTCCTTCTGCCCCATCCGCATTTGGTACTACTTTGGGTGGAGTGATACATGCAGCCATTCTATTCATGGCATCGTTGCATATTAAAAGGGTAGGTCATGCTTCTTGAAGTCCATTAATAACTCAGAAGATGGAAGGACAGGAAAGAGGTTGGCAGCTCTGTGGAGTGAGGCAATTGACAAGGTAGGGGCTGACCATATCATTCAGTTCGCTGCAGATGGGGAGAGTTCCAATAGGGTAGCAGGGGAGATTCTAGAGGCACAGAATCCAAGCTCAATTTTAGTGCTTGCATGGCACATTGTTTGAATAATCTACTAAAGGACATAGGAGGCTTGGTTGCGTGCATCCTATCCTTGATTTAACAAAGGCTATCATCACTTTTTATCACACGATACGACTACATTTTGGCAATGTATCACAGGCTTGCCTCCAAAGACCTCTTGAAATATTCAAAGACGTGTTTTGCTTACAACTTCATCATGTTGGAGCATCTTCAATAGGTAAAAAATACTCTAAGGTCGCTTCTTGTTTGTAATGAGTGGGAGGTATGGAAGGATTCCACCATGTTGCTTTGGAGTGCAACTCTTTATGTTTATCTGATGCCATTTAGGAGGATGTTAGTCATGTGCTAAAAAAAGTGAAGCCCATCATCCTGTTAATGAGACTTATGGATAGTGATAAGCCATGCATTGCAAAGTTTATTAAAGGATGGACAAAATGATTGAAAATGTGAAGAGGTGGTGACCATTCTTGATAGAAAGCAAGAGTTAGTGAACTTAACAGTGGAGTAGTGGTGCATGGTGGGAGGATCCATTGCATCAAAGAAGAGGAACGGACACAAAAGGACGATGACAATCTGCTTGCACATGCAACTTGAGAAGATGAATGCTGGGTACGACGGCAAGAATCTCATTGGATGGAAGCAGTAGAATGGTCAAAACATTGTGCCTACGGCAAGAATCTCATTGGATTGGAAGTAGTAGAATGGTCAGAACATTGTCCCTATGGCAAGTACATTATGGTTCATGTTGAAGACGATGGAGATGATGGAGAAGAACAAGAAGGCGGCATGGGCGACCACAATGTTGCAGATTTAGATTGATGTGGATCACATGGCACCATGACCTATGAGTTGTGATTTCAATTGTCATGAGTTCTAAGTTCAAGTTGAGTGCATTGAGTTCATACTCCAACTTTCAAGTTTCTAATGTATAGAATAGTGTATTTGTTAATGGTGGGTAGGATCTCATGCTATCAAGGATGATACGGTAAGCCATTGGTTCCCCATCAAATCATCCAAGCTGAGTTTGGGTCATCCCACTACAGCTCGATGCGGCATTCCAAGTCATCACTTACCTATATCAGGTCAAAGGATACAGCGACTGCACTTCAGGGCGACGCAGACTACCATGGTTAGCACTATCCTCTTCCATGACCTTAGTAGCACAGGGTCCAAAGATGCTGGTATGCACACAAATGCAGCTGGTTCGAGAGGTTGGGACTACACATGGACAGATTACCTCCTTTCGAGGATACGACGACGCAAACTACCATGGTTAGCACTATCCTCTTCCATGACCTTGGCAACAAAGGGTCCACAGATGCTAGTATGCACACACATGCAAGTGGTCCGAGAGGTTGGGACTTCACGTGGACAGATTACCTCCTTTTTAGTATAGCATTGATGCGCCATTTCTCCAGCTCAGGCATCATGAGGTCAACCAGGTCATATGCGAGGACCTCCTACAATTGCACACTTTTAGGACTAGTTTGGCACCGAATAAACTCCCAATCAAGCTCAGTTTCTATAGAGATCACTGCTTACATATGCTCGATGAGGGCTTCATTGGTCCCCGGGATATACTCATATTCATCTTCGCTACTCATTGAGGATCTCTATTGGGCAGTTTCGGGTTTCATCCCATCAACTTCGGATTGAGAGCAGACGAGCTGAGGGAGTACCTAGAGAAGGAGGATTTGTACCTTGTGTGATCTATAGGAGATCGAGTCATAGGACCATTTCATCTTCAAGTGCCCAGTGTACTATGAGATCCGAAGCCACTACTACTGCCTCTTCAGAGATAGCTTCAGACTGCTCTCCCATTTCCTCTCCTATCCATATCAAAGATGCTCGGCCGCCTTCATCCATAAGGTAGTTAGCCATCGAGAGCGCCTAATCAGTTTACAGAGACACGCACGCAGACCCATTTCAAAGCGTGATCTCAAAGTTCTTCGAGCTACCAACAAGGCACACCAGACAGAGGGAGGATGCATAGATTATGCTTGGGGACATCCCTTCCGTGTTTAGACCCGGGGCTCAACCTTCACGACCCATAGGAGTTACCATGGCCCTTGTCAAATGTAGAAGAGGACAAGCCAACTCACATATAGATAGCCGTCAGCACTCTATCTCTGATCTTCTACCACCACAACCATGCCAATCATTGGGTCCCCCGTGACTTCACCTCCAGGAGGCCCCCAATATCTTCCATATACACTGGACGAGACTTGAGATTGGATCGGATTTGACATGATGATGGTGATGATGATGTAGATGTGTTTTGATGTTAGTATTTTGTAGTACTAGTACATTCTCTGACAATGTGACATTTCTTTGATATCTAGCATGGGTGACGATGCTCGTTTCAGTAGCTCCACCCTTTCAGCTTGTTGTGTCAGCTTTCTTATAGTCTCATAGACCCATCGGTCTTTTGAAGACTTTAATAAACTCTCAGCCCTCCGCCGCCGCCATTGTGCAACCCGTCTGCCCTCCCGTCGTAGCCCTAGCCACTGTCCTAGCTGCCGCCAACACCATCAACCCTAGCCGCCGCCAGCGCCGTCAACCCTAGCCACCGCCCCTAGCATTAGCTCGCCCTCAGCCAGGTAGTCTTCGTCTCCACGTCACCCTAGGCCCAGTCTGGGGGTTAGCTTCAGCTTTGGGGGTAGCATGGAATGGCCAACTCTTTCCTCGAAATCCCCCTCAACACCGGCAACCTCAACGAAGGCACGATATGCGACAATGACAACCATGATGCCCTCTCCGTTTGCACGCAACTACCAACAAGCAGGTTCAAAGCTACCCATCATTGGGTAACATGAACAGATTTGTTGTTATTTGCAGCAAACAATCAGAGAGTTAAGATTGGAGCTAGCAAAGGTAAAGGCTCGACTTCAGGTTCTAGAAGGGCCTGGCAAACAGGCACTGATTGATGAGGTCGTGAAGTCTTGTAAGGCTTCCCCCCTACCCCCCAGTTAGTCTCCACGGTCAAGGATTTAGTTCATAATGAAATACGGACGACCAAACAGGAGGTCATTGTGAAGTTTGAAGCAAAAGTCAACAAAGTTGTTATTCAGCAGGAGATCAAGGAACATGAAGCCAGATGGGATAATGCACTTAGAATCAGAATTGGGGGACTCCCAGAAGGATGGTACAAGGAGGAGGACTCGTTCAGCGATACCCTAGCAAATATCAAAGCAGCCATGCCCGACAACATTGATTGGATACCTGAAGAGGATGACAAGCCTGATACTTGTGATGATGATGAAGCTAGAACAGTCTTTATCGACCATAGGAAAGGTCATGTTATCCTTACGTTTAATTCACGAGATTTACGTCTCAAGATTTTATGACAATCCTATAAGCTGAAAGGTACTAAGCTATGGATAGCCGAGGAACGCACAAAGGTTCAGCTGAAAGATAAAGCAACGGAATTAGCCAAAGTTAGGGCTGCCAGGAAGGATGGTAAATGGGCAGTGGAATAGCAATCATTAAGGAGTTCATATCAAAACCAAAAGACTCTCAGTCTTAAAATGATGTAAGGCCGACTATATGTTTTTTTCCAGGACATAATCTAGGTACTCTAAATAAGTGGAGCTGCTTTATGCACTCTTAAGGAGCTGCCATGTGCCCTCCCTAAACTGATGTATTGGATGGCTTTTCTATTGTCCCAGAGACCTTTGGTCTCCCATGGACGTTAATAGACTCTCTCTCTCTCTCTCTCTCTCTCTCTCTCCGCACATACGCTACGTGCACACAGTCATAGGCATGCACACATAGACTATAGTGCACAATGCACACACATACACATAATTTAAAAAAAACAAAACACATACACATACAAAAAATAGTGCACATACATAGACTCTAGTACACAATGCAAACAGATCCACATACACAAACTATAGTGCACAGTGCACACACATACACATGATTAAAAACCAAACATGTACACATACAAAAATAGTGCACATATATAGACTATAGTACATTGTGTACACATACGCATATGCATTTACACATACAAGAAACAAAAAACCACCCCTGCCAGAAAAAAAAAACATTAAAGAGCCACAAAAATTCAAGAAAATTATTATTTTTGATGAGTTTCGTCTCTGGAAGTGCCATTTTGCATGTTTTGTAGAAATTTCTAGAAACATTTCGTCACATTTTGACCTAACAAAATGTGTCTTTTGGTCACACCGCCGAAGAGCGGGAGTGATTTTGCAAGGCATAGCCTGTACACACTTTTATTCTCATGGATCAAGCAATCTGCTGGTTATATAGCCTGCACCCTAGTTGTTGGCACATGTTTCCAACTAGGCCATGAGCTGAGATCCCAAGAAGCAAGTGGAAGTGCAGCCAAATGTCCTTTCTAATTGGGTCAAGCGTCCTATGGATAGCCTGCATGCACTTTTTATATTCTCATGAATCAAGGAATGCTGGTTGTAAAGCCCTTCAGCCTAGTTGTTGGCACCTGTTTCCAGGGAACTCTACGCAGTGAGCTGGGATCCCGAGAAGCAGGCTGAAGCCAGGTCAAGTGTCCCATGGATAGATGTTTTCAGATTTTTATAATAGAAGGTTGCCCTCAATTTTGATGTTCTTTCATTCGGTATTGTCAATAGAGACATATATGCATTTAAGCTTATCAAACAAAACACCAAGCATGGTTTATTAATCAATTCATAGATCTCAAATAGTTATGTCTTATGATCTGTACCTCACAATGAGAAAGATGCACTCATAAACATATGATCTTCTCTTTCCTGTTCAATGACTCATATATAGTTGACCTTTGAAATATCTGCACACTTTCCAAATCCCAGGAAATACATAATGGTTGATGAATTCAAATTTCTACATCATTGTATCATTTTTTCCCAGAGAAAAGACTTCTATTAAGTATGACAGAAACTCCAAGAGCAAAGCTCATCAGAGAAGTACATGATGCAAGGAACGAGAAAGCAAACACCCCTGCAGGGAAAAATCAAGCTGCTATAAGAGAGCTAAAAAAAAATCCAAGGTTGAGGTTGGAAGTGCCACCTCAGCCCTGCAGAGGACTCCGAGAAGAATGGGGAGCCACTCCACTCCCTAAGGAAACAATCCTCCTGGTAGACGCCGCCCAGGGAGACTACTGCATGCTCCCACAATCCCAGTTTGATTTCTCTTATGGGGCTTGTCATAATCTTACGATATGCTGACCCATAACTAATAGTCTGGTTAACTCAATGATCTGCTGATGTAGAATTTGGTAGTCCTAGAAATTGCATAATATAAGATGATTTTCTTCTTATCCTCAGTTTCCAATTTTTTTCAAGTCCCTCACACGTTTGACAGGAATCTTTCAAATTAACAGCAAGACTTCTATCAACTACAAAATCAAGGAGGATCTTTACCGGGCTTTTTTGATAATAGGGCTTGACCCTCTCAGGTTTTTCTTATGCTATGTGTAGTGTACCCTTGCTTTGCTCTTGGGGATTTTTTCATGCTTAATAGAAGTCCTTTTTATGGAAAAAATTTTACAACATCAAGGAGCATGAGATAGCAATTACACAGGATCACATGTTCCTTTTAATCAAGACAAGAGTGACTATCTCAAAACAGCTTTGATATTGGCTAACTCGATCTTTATGCATCTTCACTTTAGAATGCAAGAGAAACCGCTCATTACCTTTGATCCATGTAAATTAATCATCCAATGAAGACACAACATAGCATGACGAGACAATTACAACTATAAATGTAATTTTGCATTTACTGATCACTTCTTTATACCACTGGAACCATTATATAAATTGAAAAAAGCCTACCTGAACCTTGGAAAAGTCCCACACCGTGCTGTTTCAAAATTGAATCTTTACCCTTATCCACAAAGAACCCGCATATGAAATCGATCAAAACCTGAGGAGCCAAGTTTAACGTAAATGATAGGACAAGCTGGAAAAAGACTAGTGCTACACATAAGGATATGACACAGCTAGTTATGTAGAGCTCCACACTTGTAGAGCTGTTCATGATCGAGCAGATTGGATTAAGTGATAAATTTGATACATGAAAGAATGCAAAAGCAAAGAGGTAGCTGAAGTATGAAAGTTAAACACCGCTATGCTATACCAAAAAGCATTAAGCGTCTCATATTCCATGAAGCTGAGAAGGAAAAGTGAAGCTCAATTATTAAATGAGCAAAAGAAATCAGGAGATGTCCTATACCAATGCATCCTCAATGGTAGACATGTAGCCAAAGGAGGCTCGAATTGCTCCAGTTGGCTTCCCAGCAATAATATCACGATCATCCCAACACACATGCCCAGCCTAGCATATAGTATAATCAAGAGCTTAGAAAAGTAAGAATCAAAACAGTGCGTCCGAAATCTCCAGACTTAAAAAGCTTTCCAACCTACCTCATAATTAGCTTGGAGGTCCAATTCTGACAATTTCAAATGCTTGGAGCATGCACCCGGGTTGCAAAAGCAGCCAGTCTGGCATGAAATCAGACACTATGTAAACCATCAAGTTAACCACACAGCTACTTGTGATGTGCAAGCTCAATACAAATGTATTTTCAGCCTCCTGTAACTACCCGAAGGTGGATGCCACTTAGAGATGCAAGCTTCTCAACTTCTCGATGCCCGATCCAGGTTCCATCAGAATGTTTCAAATTGAATGCCACAATTGGACCCTGCTCGCAGTCATCTCCCCAGTAACTCTGTGTCACACAACAAATAGGATTGATCACCCATGGGTGTTAACACACACACACACACACACCTGTCGCAAAGATGATGTACTTGGATTCAAAGCAATGAATATATGGCCTTTGTAATATAAATTTTTACAATTAGATTATATGCTTCCCTTCCTGCAGCAAGGCCTCCCTTGTTTGTGCACCCCATCGTTAATATGATGTGCTGATTCACTTAAAAGTAAATTGTGTGTTAATGAAACAAGGCCTGGACGTCTATATGAAGCTGCAGCCTCCAATTTAGATGACACAAAATATGCAAATTCACTACTACTCATGGATGTCTCTATCTGGCTCTCTCAAGTTGTGCACATGTCTAATTTGTGGTCTACTAGCCGTCTTGGGTTGTTCAGAGGCATTGGGTTGTGCACAGGTCTTGTTTGGATTCTGTTGACTGTCCCAGGCTACGCATGGGTCTTCCTCGTTTCTTGCATGCGCCTTTTTTAGTTTTGCCACCTTTTGGATCTGAGTCCAATAACCAAAGTAGATGTGAAAATGCATAGCTAGTGGTGTTCCTAAACAAGCGATTCTCATCCATACCATCTCTGTTTCCCTTTTATATGAACAGCTTTGATACTCTAGCAAAGAACTGGAAGTACAGCAATCAAGGAAATGCCCAATTTGGTCATGCTCAAAATCAAGGACTCCATCACACAGTTAATACAACACCTTCATGACTTCATCAGGGCCCCATGGTAAGTGAAGTGCCACTTTATAAACACACATGCACACCAACCCATCAACCCATACACATGAGTATGCAGTCATAAAAAGGACTTCCTACTGAGTTTTTAGCAGATGAAGGGTATTTCCTGCAAATGCCACAGTGCACAAAACATTTCCATGTATACTAAAAGATGTTCACTACTTTGAACCCATCAGGCTCAAAAGGTCAAAAATTAAATCCTCGAAAGAGTGAGCATTGGAGAATCCCTGTCTTGAGGAAGAGGGAATGCATCCACCTTATGCCATATTCCATCATAATGAAACAAAATACCACACCTCATAAATCTTTCTGAGAGGTGTTTCACAGCCTGTGAGTTGCCAGAGCATCTGTCCAGTGGTTGCATATGAATGAATGCACAGCCTCCTGCGACGAGCTGCACCCGTGCACAACCCAGTGCCCCCCCTCTCTCTCACCCCCGCCCATTCTGCCTTCCCCACTCCGCTCCTTCTGTCGTGAGCTTGGAAGAGCTTGTTAGAATCCACCTAATACCCGCCATCACGAGCCCAGAGAAGCTGTCGCCATGCGTGTTCATCTACGAGGGGGCGAGCAGAGCTCGCAGCCCCTTCATGCTACCTTGGCGGACTTTGGCGAGCTTCTAGCCACAGCCATGGGCTGTGGCCTGTGTGTGTGTGTGTGTGTGTGTGTGTTTAGAGTCGTTGACACACAGATCACACTTGGGGACATCCCCTCCCTGTTTAGAGTTAGAGCCCAACCGACAAGGGTCACGGTAGCCTTGGTTAAACGCAGAGCTATGACTAGGAGACGTGCCAGGGCCGCACCCGTGAGTGGCCGACAACACTCTATCACCGATTTCATGCCTCCATTGCCTCATCCACCCTGATGTCCTAATGATGATGATGATGATGATGATGAGATTGGTATATAGTCGACCACCGACATGACTATGTTGTACTTAGGACTTAGTACTACCATTCTGCATTTTTTGCATTTTGCATTGGTGTGGATGCTCTTTTCATAGCTCCACCACCACAGCTCGTTTGTACCAGGTTTTTCACAGTCTCATAGACCCATCGGTCTTCCGAAGACGTTAATAAACTCCGACGCCGAGCCTCTCTACAAGAGCATCCCACCCTGTCCATGGACGAGGATTTGACACCACTATAGATTGAGGAGCGACAAGTTCTTCTGCAACAGTGGGATGTTGCCCGCAAGGAGGGGGAATGGGCCGTGGTCCAAGATGGTAGGTTGTTGACCGGCACCCGTCGGGCTCCCACCCGTACCTCCTAGGGGGACGGGGCCTATGAGACTCAGGTTTCCAAGACCCTAGACTGCACCATTTGGAACTGTAATGGTACCTTATGGTCAGACCCAGGTAACTTCTCGAAGTCTTATACAGGACGAAACATAGTCTTTTACACAGAGACAATCCAAAGCCCAGAGCGTCCACTACCGATAGTCAGTGGCTACACATGGGAGTCAGCCTTCAGGGATGAGACGAGGGATACAGGAGGAGTCCGAGGATCAGGCAGAGTCGCAATATTGGAAAGTCTTCCCTCGTTGGAGCCATTGAGAGGAAGGACGCACACTCCCAATTCATGTGGATCCGGATCCGACGCACAGACACCCGTGACCTTTTCATAGCAATATGCTACTTCCCGCCAGACACATCCCACTTCGCCAGAGTGGCACGAGAGGAGGGTGAGACATCGCCATATGCACCCTTACATTAGGATATCCCAGCCCTTTCAGCCCACGGGGAAGTTGTCCTCGTTGGGGACTTCAACGCCAAGACGAGCATGCGCCAGGCACCACTCCTAGACTTCCGAGACGACTCTATCATGCTACCAAACATGGACCTAGACGAAGCAAGTATGACCAAGACCTCATCGGACCGACACGGGCACCATATGGACACGCGCTCCTTGATCTAGGCAAGATGCATGATCTCATCATCTACAACGGGCTCGACCTATGGCCCTCCTTAGGTGGTTTTACTTGCTTCCCACACCGGGGGGGGGGGCACTAGTGTAGTAGATTACATCATGGGATCCCCTACCTTCACTTCATGTATCACCGACTTCACCGTAGCACCACTCCCTCCAGGAGCTGATCACACATACCTATTCTTCACTATCGCCACCCCACGCTTAGCCACACCACACACACCACATAGGAAGCACGACACCTACCACGACATACACTTTGATCACGGCCTACTCTGGACGCCCAAACAGACTCCTAACCTACATCGATCACATACCACTCATAGAGGACTGTGCTGCCCTGATTAGTCGCACACTCCATGAGGCTGCCCTCCAGATCTTTCCCCACACCACACGGTCCACTAGACCACCACCTCTTGGTTCTATACCCTGCAACAATTGGTACAATGCAGAGTGCAAGGCTTATCGCCGACAGCTCCGATTTCCCGAACACACCAGACACGGTACGCAAGTACCGACGTCTCGTACGTCGGAAGAAGCAGGCATTTCTTCGTCGAAATGAGGAGGAGTTGCTGCACATCTTGTACAGCAGCAACTCTAAGGATTTTTGACAGAGATTCCTTGAGCGTAGGTCCCCATCACCCCTCACCGACACGAGAGTCTCGCACACGTATGCACACCATCTTTATGATGTCCCACACCAGCCCACTCTAGATCTCATACACACACCTCGCCCCACCACTTGCACGTTGTTCACCAGAGGGGGAGTCAAGGACGCGACATTGAAACTACACAATGGCCGGGCGAAGGATCACGGGGGGCTATGCACTGAGTTTATCTCATATGGGATCGACACGTTAGCCCCGATCCTAGCAAAGCTATTCAATGACGTTGTTTGCCTTGGCTTCCCCCGCACCTGGACACTCAACACCATCACCCCCATCCACAAGGCAGGCGATCCCATGGACCCGATTAACTATAGGACTATCATGATTGGACATGTGATGTCCAAGATCTATGCAGCTGTATTGGATGCATCGGTCAGCCTGTTCGCAGAGATGAGAGGGCTTAGAGCAGAGGGTCAGGCCGGTTTCAGGCGAGACCATGGGACTATGGATCACATACTCACTCATGAGTGTCATTGAGGAGGCCAGATCACGGAAGGAGAGGGTATATTGTTGCTTTGTGGATTTCCGCAAAGCCTTTGACACAGTACCTCGAGCTCGTCTCATCACACGCCTACAGACACTAGGATTTTATCAAGAGATCATCTGGGCAGTCATGGCACTGTATGAGAGAGTCTCAGGCCGAGTTCGGACATGCGTAGGTTGGACAGATGAGATCCTGAGTACCATAGAGATCAAACAAGGTTGTCCCTTATCACCGACCCTGTTTGGCCTCTACATCGATGAGCTTGAGACTTTCATGGGGGTGTTCGGAGGGACCGGTTGCTCACTTGCCGGGATCATCATCAGGATTCTTCTTTATGCAGATGACGTGGCACTCTTGTCATCCACACCCGAGGAGCTCCAGCGACACCTAGATGCACTGCAGGCTTTTTGTTTATCCCATGATTTGGAGGTCAACCTTGGCAAGACCAAGGTCATGATCTTTAACACCTCTCGAGCAAACATGCAACGGAAGCAGGTTACTTTTACTTTCGGTGGGCCACCAATTGAGATCATATCCTCATATACTTACTTAGGGGTCATCCTCTCCGGCCCGATCTTCACAATGAGACCAGCGATGCAGGCCAGACTGAGCAGGGGATACGCCTCACTGGCTCGGCTAGAGAGACAATGCTTTCACTCCCACTTTCACGACCCTCGGACCAAGGCTCTTCTCTTCGACTCCTTGGTCCGACCAACCGGTATGTATGGCATCCCTTGTTGGGGGCCTAACATGTCAGAGATAGAGTGGACACAGATGGAGTCCCTGCAGATCCTCATGCTCTCACGGATGATCCGGGGGAAACCGTCTGTACCACATCACATCATTCAGGCCGAGTTTGGTGCTTCTCCACTCCAGCTAGATGCAGCCTTTCAGACCATCACATATCTACACCGGGTTAGATCATATGGGGACTGCACATGGGGACTGCACATCAGGGAGACAGAGGTTGCCATGGTTGGCTCTCGATTCCTCCATGAGGTTGGCAGCAGAGGGAGACGAGCGATGCTGGTATGCACGGACTCACAGATGGTTTGTGAGACTAGGGTTCCACACCGATAGGATACCTCCTTTTCAGTACAGTTTAGATGCCCCTCCGGTACTCCCACCCACCATCCCGATTGGACCACACACCAACCAGGTCATTCGAGAGAATCTCCTACAGCTACACACCTTTAGGACCTGGTTGGAGCCGAGGGAGCTCCCAGTAAAGCTGAGTTTCTACAGAGATTACTGTCTTCATATTTCAGAGGAGGGATTCATCACACCACCGGGGTACACTGAGCTTCATATGCCTCACTCACTACGGATCTCCATCAGACAGTTTCGGGTATCATCACACCGCCTCCGCATAGAGAGCGGCAGAGCAAAGGGGATTCCTAGGGAGCATCGCTTATGCATATTGTGTGGCTGTCAGGAGGTTGAGTCAGAGGAGCATTTTATTTTTAGGTGCCCAGTGTACTACGAGATCCGAGGTCGCTACCACTGCCTCTTCAGAGACGGCTCCGGGCTCCTTCATTCCTCGCCTACCCAGATCAGAGATGCCTCACGGCCTTCATTCACGAGGGGGTCCAACACAAACAGTACTTACTCAGGCGACGGGGCTTGGCCACATCATCAGACACCTCTTAGAGCAGGATCACAGAGTTCTTCCCATCGAGTGACATTAATCGTCCAGTCTCTAGCCGCAGACGTGACAGAGACCTCGACCTAACGACCACAGCACGACACACGAGACATCGAGGGGAGACACAAATCACTCTAAGGGACCTCCCGTCATTGTTTAGACCTTGGATACGTCCCACACTAGTCACGGTGGCTTTGGTCTTGTGTCAAGCCTCGTCCAGGAGACCGAGACGCACGGCACCCCTTGACGGGCGCCAACGTCCCATCACCGGCTATGCACCAACCAGGGCGACATAACATACGGAGGATTCCGTTCCGCTCCGCCCCAGTCCTTTTCTTTTCTTTTCATTGTTACATCCTGATGTATTTGATTATGTATGATCAGACTTAGGGTTCAACACGGGTGATGATGCTCGTTTCAGTAGCTCCACCCTTATTGTGATTTGTATCAGGTTTTCTTTCAGTCTCATAGACCCATCAGTCTTTCGAAGACTCTAATAAAATCTCTCTCTCTCTCTCTCTCTCTCTCTCTCTCTCTCTCTCTCTCTTTCGAAGACTCTAATAAAATCTCTCTCTCTCTCTCTCTCTCTCTCTCTCTCTCTCTCTCTCTCCAGCCCGTCGTCGTGCCTCTGTGAGATCGGGAGAGAGAGCAAAGGTGAGAACTGAAAACGGGAGAGAGAGAGAGCTGAAAGCTTAGTTGCAAATAGATGAGAGTAAGAGTGATGCAACTGAAGGAGTGAGATAAGGTTTTGTCCTAGTGACAAAACCTTAGTAGTCACTAACCATAGTTAGTGGACTAACTGCGGTTAGGGAAAAAAACCTCTTAAAGAGGGAAAAGTGCCCCTAACTAGCTTATTAAATTACATTGGTCACTGCTGAATTATATCTATAATTCTAACGCCCCCCTGTAGTGCCAATGTCATGTACAAGGATGATTAATCACCAAACGGATATAAGTTCAGGGCACTGCGAAATGCCTCAAACTTTTCACGTGGAAGTGCTTTGGTGAAAATATCTGCAACATTGTCATGTGTGGACACAAAGATCATACTGATCTCTCCTGCATGCAACTTCTCTCTGACGTAGTGATAGTGAACCTCAATGTGCTTTGTGCGAGCATGAAACACTGGATTCTTTGCCACTGCAATGGCACTCTGACTATTAGTGAGAATTGGAGAAGGACCCTCCAATGACAGATGAAGATCAGCAAATAGACGACGCAGCCAGACACATTCAACTGTTGTTGTGAAAGCTGCCCTGTACTCAGCTTCACATGATGAGGTAGCCACTGTAGATTGTTTCTTGCTCAGCCAGGAAATGCAAGCTTTACCCAAAAAGAAACAATTGCCACTAGTGGACTGCCTAGTGTCATAATCACCAGCCCAATCTGAATCACCGTTGGCATGCATCTGCAAGTCACCCCCCCTGGGAAATAACAAGCCAAAAGACTTCGTGCCCTGCAAATAACGGAAGATGCGCTTAACTGCCTGCCAATGCATAGTTTTTGGGCTGTGCATATACCTGCTCACCTGAGATACTGCAAACTGAATATTAGGTCTAGTGTTGCAGAGATAAATGAGGCATCCAACAGCCTGACTGTAAAATGAGGCATCAACTGATTCTCCTGCATCATGCATTGTGAGTTTCAGCCCCGGCTCCATGGGAGTGGCTATGGGCTTACAATCATGCATGTTAAATCTGTCCAAAAGTTTCTGCACATGCTTGGACTGAGACATAACAGTGCCACGTCTCTCTTGAGAGAACTGGATCCCCAAATAAAAGTGAAGCAGCCCCAAATCTGACATGTCAAAGTTGGTCTGCAAATCAGCTTTGAAATCTGCAATTTTATCTTCATTGGACCCTGTGAGCAGTAAGTCATCGACATAAAGAATGATGACTAAAATTTCCCCCCCATCCTTCTTGATGTAGAGGGTGCTCTCAGTAGGACTATTGTGCAGCCCCTTGCTGGTCAAAAAGGCATGAATCTTGGCATACCATGCACGAGGGGCCTGTTTCAGCCCATACAAAGCTTTATTTAGCTTGCATACCTGAAGTGCATTTCTTGAAATTTCAAAGCCTGGAGGTTGTTTGACATAAACCTCTTCCAACAAGTCTCCATTTAGGAAGGCTGTTTTAATGTCCAACTGATGAACATTCCACTCAAAATGTGCAGCCATTGCAATAACAGATCGGATGGTGGTCATCCGGGATGTAGGAGCAAAAGTCTCCTCATAATCTATGCCCTTTTTCTGAGCATAGCCTTTGGCAACCAGCCTTGCCTTGTATCTGTCAATGGAGCCATCAAGCGTCTGTTTCACCTTGAAAACCCATCGTGTACCAATGGCATGTTTACCTGGTGGCAAGTCTACGACATCCCAAGTCTGATTTTTCTGAATGGACTGCAATTCATCGTGTATGGCATTCATCCAATGCACAATGTCCTTTGCTTCTTCGAATGTTGCAGGCTCCTCCTCATC
This sequence comes from Dipteris shenzhenensis, assembly GCF_047967505.1. NCBI lineage: Eukaryota > Viridiplantae > Streptophyta > Polypodiopsida > Gleicheniales > Dipteridaceae > Dipteris > Dipteris shenzhenensis. The sequence continues at coordinate 43,464,170 of NC_141604.1, forward strand.
GAGAAGAGTACCTGCATATGCTGATTCCACTGAATTAGCACCTTCCATGTGCCTTACTGCACTGCGAGTCCTGCCAAGTAATGGAGCATCAATCTTACTCTCCTTGAGAGTCTGTAACAGCCAGTTTGGGACTGTTTTTGCTGCATGTATGTCTGCAATTTCTTGCTGAACCACCTGTTCCACTGCCTGTGGAGGTGGCAAGACATCCTGTGGCTGAACTGGAGCATCGGGAGGTGGCTGGAAATTCTGATTTGCATCAAAAATATAAGCAGGGGAACCCAAGGCAATGGGTAGCATTCTCTCTGTCTCGGACAGCACATTTGTCATCCTCAAAGATGACCTGAAATCCAGCCCTGTTAAGAGTGGACACTGAAAGGAGATTCTTGGTGATACCAAGCACATACAAGACATCTGAAAGTCTGAAAACCGAGCCATCAATGGCGGTAAGCTCAACTTCTCATGTACCACGCACTGAATATGACGAGTTGTTGGCACAAGTGACTTTCTTACCAATGGGAGGTGGATGCAAGGAAGTGAAGAGACACTTCCTAGAAGTGATATGCTTGGAGGCACTACTGTCAAAATACCAAGTATTCAGTGTTTCATTGACACTGAAAGCTGATGCATCCGTGGAAGGATCATAACTGCATATGTATCATCATTACAAGTGGCTGTACTATCCCGAGCATCTGGAGCAGCCAGCCTAGAATCTGAAATGCAAGATAAAAAGGCATAATCCTGTCCAACAAAGTTGGCTGCAGCATCCCCACTATCAGATGCATGAGGAGCTGAATCTGAAACAGCCATACCGGAGCTGTTTTTCTTCTCTTTTGCAAGCCTTTTCCTGCATTCTGCAATGTGATGACCTAGCTTTTTGCAGTAATGACAAAAACCCTTCTTCTTGGGCTTACTTGCATCATTCTTAGCCTTTTGTGAAGGCTGTCCTGACCCACTGGAAGGCTGATTTACTGATGTCTTTGCCTGTCCCTTTCCTTTTGACTTGAACTTTGAGAGCATAGCTTGTTCACCTGCACGTGAAGCCAAGTTTTTCCTGGTCTGCTCTTCCTGAAGCAGAAGTCCTATCAACTCATGAAAAGTGAGAGGATTTGCACCCCCCCTCAATGATAAGTTCAGCAAGGTATGAAAGCTGAGATAAGTCTCAGGAAGAGAATTCAGAGTGGTGGTAATCATCTCTGAATCAGGAATAATCTCATCAATGTTCAATAATTGCTCTCTGAGATCCTGTAGCTTTGTGAGGTGGATTGACATGGAGTCACCCTCTTCCATATGTGTATTACTTAACTCTCTTTTCAAGAAAGATACCCTTGCATCATTCCGGGCTGCATACATGCTTTCTAAGATATCCCACGCTGCCTTCGAGATCTTACACGACCGAATATGCGGAATGATAAATCTTTTCACTGAAAGAGAGATGCATGACAAAGCTAAGGCATCCCGTGAATCCCATCTCTTTTGTTCTGGAGTGGTGGCTACAGCTGCACCAACAACCTGTCCTGCAACTGCACCCTGTGCACGACCTCTTCCACCTCCTTGCTGGGGAGGGGTATTAGGTGCCATACCTGCTGGTCGGATCTCATCCCCATTCACATAATCCCACAAATTACGAGAAATCAGAATATTGCGTACCATAAAACTCCAGAGGGAGTAGTTGGTACCATCCAACTTGTCTTCCTGTGAAAGACCACCGAACTAGAAATCATTCTGATTTTGCTGGGCCATGTCTGAGAAAGAAAATACAGCAAATGCAAATCTGAATTCCCTTGCTGGGAATGGAGTGCACAAATCCAAAAAACACAGCCAAACACTGGCTAAAAATGCAACTCAAATCTCTGTAATGTCTCTGTCAGAAATCTGCCAGAGCATCCAATCTCTCCCAAAACCTGCCAAGAGTGCTTCAAAACACTCACAAAAAGGCAGTGTGAACTGAAATCTGTCAAATTGCTCTCCCAACACAAAAGCCCCAATTTGTGGCTTGAAATTGCAACCAAAAAGGGGCAAATTTACTAAAAGCCCCAAATCTGCAATTTCTGAACAAAAGCCCCAAATTTTACTGCAAAATTACAAATTGCAAAAGCCCCAAATTTCTTCAACACTTGCAGATTTACTGCAATGTTTGCCCAAAAAATCCAACTGTGCTCCCACAAAACTGAGCCAAACAATGGCTATATGCAAAGAATGTGCCTGCCAAAGAACCTTGCAAGTAGAACCCTGCTCAAAAGTCTTGCAAAACTGTAAATTTCCAAGCCCACCTGCAAACAGTGGCAAGCTGGCGCAGATGTACGACGAACGTACGGACTAGCTGCAAGTGTACGACCTGACAGATTGCACGAACTACGAGGCACCACACGTGCGGGTAGTACTGACGAAGGTTGGCGACGATGTACCGAATCTGGTGAAGAAGTCGTACGATCTGTACGGCGAAGATAGCAATGGAGCTATACGGAAGGCAGCGCAAGTATAGTACGGGTTGCAGGTTGTACGGCGACGAGCTGTACGGCCGTACGATGAAGCAGGCGGTGGTGTTCGGAATCAGTGCAGGAGCTGTACGATGACGATGACGAATGGCAAGGCGTCGCAGGTACAGTACGGACTGTACGGAATCAGCCCGTACAGATCTGTATGGACGATACGGCAAGCTGTATGGGCTGCTTCGAGATTGGGCTGGAGGCAAGAGCTCAACGAGGCTTTGATACCAAATGTGAGATCGGGAGAGAGAGCAAAGGTGAGAACTGAAAACGGGAGAGAGAGAGAGCTGAAAGCTTAGTTGCAAATAGATGAGAGTAAGAGTGATGCAACTGAAGGAGTGAGATAAGGTTTTGTCCTAGTGACAAAACCTTAGTAGTCACTAACCATAGTTAGTGGACTAACTGCGGTTAGGGAAAAAAACCTTTTAAAGAGGGAAAAGTGCCCCTAACTAGCTTATTAAATTACATTGGTCACTGCTGAATTATATCTATAATTCTAACACCCTCCGTACCACAGCCCGTCGTTCGTACCTCCATACCATCTCTCTCTCTCTCTCTCTCTCTCTCTCTCTCTCTCTCTCTCCCGTCATCCATGCCTCCGTACCACAGCCCGTCATACAGCGTCGTACCACAGCCCGTCGTTAGTACCTCCATACCACAGCTTGTCGCCCATCGTCTCATATGTCGTACATCTCTCTCTCTCTCTCTCTCTCTCTCTCTCTCTCTCTCTCTCGCACACCGTACAGCTCCGTACATCACCCCTCCATACAGTCCGTCGTACAGCTCCACAACTCCTCCATACAACCCGTCGTACAATCCCGTAACCCATCATACATTCCCATCCAACCTGTCGTACATTATCGGTACAGTCCGTCGTACCCTTTCCATACATCCCATACCAGCCCCGTACTTTCTCCGTACGTCTTTCGTACTCCCTGTACTTTGTCACAACAAGCTCCTAGGTCTCTAACCCCGAGTTGGGCTAATCCCCAGCCCAACTCCGGGGTTAGGTTCAGCTAGGGAATTCTAAAGAAATAACCAATATGGAATGGCCTACCCTCTCCTCCAAATCCCCCTCAACTCCATCAACCTCAACTATCAGGGCTCGGTTGCAGCCATGACACCCTCTCCGTATGCATGCAATTACCAGCAAGAAGGGTCCAAACGACCTATCATTGGACAACACGAACAGATTTATTATTTGCAGCAAGCAGTCAGAGAGTTAAGGCTTGAGCTGGCAGAAGTAAAAGCCCGAGTTCAAGTTCTAGAGGGACCTGGCAAGCAGGCAGTAATTGCTGACGTTGTGAACTCATGTAAGAATTCTCCTCCCACTCCTCATCTAGTCTCTACAGTCAAAGAGATGTTCATACTGAAGTACAATCAATCAAGAAAGAAGTGATTGAGGAATTCAACACAAAGGCAAAAAAGACTGATATCCAGGAAGAGAAAAGAACACGAAACCAGACATGATAGTGCATTGAAGATTAGAGTGGGGGGGCTTCCGGAAGGATGATTCAAAGATGATGACTCTTTCAATGAGACTTTAGCACATGTCAAAGCAGCCATGCCTAATATTGAATGGAAGGTTGATGATGATAATGATGATGACAAATATCCGGCACTCCAAAGGACATGCTATTCTTACACTTAAGTCGCGAGATTTACGGATCAAGCTTCTTCGAGAATCTTACAAGTTGAAAGGGACCAAGATATGGATAGCTGACACGAGCTCAATTGAAGAATAAGGCAACGGAATCAGCTAAAGTCAGGGCTGCTAGGAAGGATGGAAAATGGGCAGTTTATCGTGAAGGCATAGCACTAATCAAAGAGTTTAAATCCAAACCAAAAGACTCTCAGTCTTAAATTGATGCATGGCTGATTACTCTTTCAGACTATTATCTAGGTACTCTAAATAATCGGGGTTGCTTTTGCACTCCCTGGGAGCTGCCATGTGTCCTCCCTAAAAGCACATGTACTAGATGGTTTTTTGCTGTCCCATAGACCTGTTGGTCTCCCATGGACATTAATAGACCTTCTTTCTTTCTTTCTCAGCCCGACTCTAGGGGCTGGCTACAGCCAGCTCAGACGCCCATGCGCACCATTATTTGAACAACCAGCCAGTCCTCTTTGCATTGGGTGGCCTTTCTTCTAGTGTCCCATCCTCCAGCGCCTGTGCATTGGGACTCGCTAAGTTTTCAGCGAGCCGCCGCGTCATTGTGTCCCGCTCGGACATAGTTGCTCGAGAGCGAAGTTCGCCATCATTCGCTCAACCAGCCCTCAACTTCCCTAATGTATTCAGTGCTCCTCATTCTCATAGTCTATCCTACGTGAGCCTCTTGCATTGGGACTGGCAAAGAAACGACCAGCCAGCCAGGCAAATCCTTTTCGAACTCATTGCCAGTCACATAAGCTCAGATTGTTGAAGGCGAGCCCCACGTGGATCAACAGCTCCTCTATATTCTCCATTCTCATCCTTGATTGTGAGCTTGAGCTTGTTTGTACAAGCACCTCAGATGGGATCCCTTTCAACCTCCCTCTATTGAACCACCTCCAAGCTTCTCCTATTCAAAGGTTCAGGTAGGGGTCCTTTACGGGAGGAGACGTGGTTGCGGCGATCTTGGCGGGCTTTCCTCACGGGCTTTTTCTCTCCTTCCCCTTTCCTCACAGTCGCTTCCTTCCTCCTCTCTTCAGCCTCTTCTTCCTTATTCCCGCCTTTCAGTGGGAGGTGTAGTTTATTGCTTATCCCAGTGATACGGTTCTTTGGTGGCGACCTTTGGTCTGGCCAAAGGGGCTCTATGGCAGCACCCTCGATCCCCACAGCTGTCAAAGTGCTCCTTTCACCGACCGATAAGCAACAGGTATAGCAAGCAGTGAATCTTCTTCAGGACAAAGCAATGATAGGCAGGATCATTGGCCTCACTCCTTCCAGGAGACAGATCAGGGACTAGATCAGATGGTGACCACATCCAGGAGGTCACTATCTATGGACGCGGAGTTTTCCTCCTACAGCTTGGCTCCCCGGATACTGCTCTGGCTCTCGTGGAGAGGAGCCCTATTCTCCTAGGCCCTCACTTGGTGTATCACATCCCATGGTACCATGGATTCACGGTGGAGGACATGGACTTGACTCATCATGTCCCCCATTTTCCTGTGACGCTCCGCTTTTCAAGGCTTCCAAAGGAGTACAGGTCATCCTCCCTTCCATAGGGCGGGCCTTCGGCACCGTTTTAGACTACCGCTCAGAGGCAAAGTCGGCAGTGGTGATCGACGACGAAGTCCCTCGACTCAAGCTAGTGGTAGAGAGCCCAGACACACTTCCAGAGGTGATCCTTAGGTACGCTTCGTCAACGTGTGGAGGTCTCCGGTCTACCAGGACAGTGTTTGAGGTGTAGACAAAAGGGACACCTAGCCAAAGATTGTGTACGAGGACATAGCAGGGCGCATCCCTCCCCACAGGAGGCACGGGGGCAGCATAGTGACACGAGTGAGGGCGGGACTCGGAGTCCACCCAGGCAGGCACAGTAGCGACAACAAATGGAGTCCCAGACTCCTCAGGTGGAGCCCTCAAAAGGCAGATGGACCAAGGCAGGGAAAAAGAAGAGGAGCAAATGGGCCAAAAAGAATCATAGGCATCATGCCAACCGCAAGAGGAGAGCACAGGCACCAGCTCAGGCACAAAGAGATAAGGATGGCGACCCACAGACAGGAGTATCAAGTGACCCAGAGAGAGTGCCTTCGACTTCAAGACATTCCTCGGGACCCTCTGGAGGAGAGACTCCTCGCCCGTCCCAAGACACACAACAGCATCAAGAGTGGGCATCAAAGGCCCCCAGAGCACCAGTGCCATTGGCCCCCCCCTCAGAGACTGGAGAGGGCATCGCAGGGACCGCAGGTACCACCACCGCAACAACCTTCTACGCCTCCTACTGCAGGTACCACCACCACCGCATGTTTAACCACTGCAGCGACCTTCTACGCCTCCTACTGTGACAACAGTTGACCCCACCCAGCTACCTTCCCCTCCCCCCCAAGAGCCACATGCCCCCCCTCCACCACCCCGTTCTGCGCCTTCCCCACCCCAGCCTTCTTCGCTGGCCCCTCCTTCCGTGGTTACCCTCATCACTCCCCCTGCCTGTCCCTCATCCCTCCCTACAGACAGCAGCGACCTCACCCGGGCCGCCCTCCTCGACCACCCCACCAGGCCCGATGATGGACTCTTTCTTAGAGCCTCGATCTTTGGTTGGCCCATGGTAGCTCTGCATATTTTCAGCTTGGCTTTTCCCAAGCAAAGCCGGGCTTAGGCTTGGTAGTAGCCGTAATCCGCCTACCTGCAGAGAGAGTTATTTCACAGCCACATTATTGGACGCTCTAGCAGTGTGCCAACCTGTTTGGCGTAGATGTTTCTTTCATGTAGTATTGGGCTCGAAGGGTGGGGATTGAGCCAGTGGCGACACTGGTTCGACAGTGCACAGATACTGATTACTCGCCCTCTAAACCGCCAGCGAAGCCACTGAAATAGGGCTTCCTAGAGCAGGCTCCCACGCACAGACGAGCCTTGTTCACTACCGTCCCATCTCCATGAGTTTTGACGGTGGTGAGCTAGAATGTGCACGTGCTTCATGACAATGTGCGCACTCAGCCGCAGTACTTGATTTTATGCTAAGAATTGCAACGGGCTCTGGTAGGCAGGTCAGTTGATTTTCTCTTTATTCACGAGCGTATGTTCTCAGCAGCAGACGTGGCACGCTGTCACCGCCTCGTCCCTAGGAGAGGCCTGGAGATCTGGTCACCGGCTAGTAGGAGCAGTGTGGTTTGCATTTCAATTTCTCAATCGCTGGCCCTGGAGATTTTCGCATAGGGTGAGCTCATCCTAGGCCACGCAGTTTGGATGGGCCTTCAAGAAGGAGAGGCCCGAATTGGTATCCTGAACGTGTACGCACCTGCTTGCAAGCAACACCACTCGGCTTTCTGGCGACGGCTGCCAAATTGCCTCCCAGAGGTGGACTCATGGATTGTTGGGGGAGATTTCAATAACCTTGAGTTCATGGAGGATAAGCAAGGAAGAGCCTCTTTTGCAGAGATGCCAACGGGTAAGAGGAGTACTTGGGAGTAGTTCATATTTGCGGTCAGTGGCAAGGAACCTTGGCCTGAGCCAGAGTTTACCAAACTTCCAGGCAGCCTGCACTGTTGCTTCAGCTAGAGGAGGCATGATGGACTGCTAGAGCATCTGGACAGATTCTATGGCATTATTGATCCTCAGATGCAGAGCAGAGCCCTCTTGGGCAAGCTGGTAGTGTGAGGCCGAGAAAGATGCCTAGAAGCTCCTACTACAACGGGGGCTTCTTGGGAATACGCCTTGCACTGGGGGTTAGTGGCAGTAGTCCTACAGGTGGATATTCTCCGAGGTGCCACTGATAGGGAAAGGCTCTCCGCTGATGCGGAGTCTCTACAGAGTGTGGCTGAGATTGACAAGAGGACTTATCCGGGCTAGGCCGTCTTGCAGAGAGGAGTTTGAGAGGCAGCCGCTCATTTGGCACTCGGAGGTCAGAGACTCAGAGGGGCGCATGCTTGGACAACGGACTCATATCGGATGGGCACAGTGGGACAATGGACCGGCTAGATCTTTCGCGACTTGGCGACGACTTTCCAGAGAGACAGAGGCTCAAAGACAGGCTCTCTCCTATCTTCGAGGAGCAAGCACCAGGATACAGGAGATTGAGGAGATGATCCCCGACTCTTGGTGGGAGGGATTACATAGCCCTTGGACCCCCCACTGCTAGTCAGGACAGTTCTCGTGGACAGGAGTACTGCCCGGATACGCTTCTTTTGGGAGACCCTTGGCTTTCCCCAGTCTCGCTTTTACCGAGTGGGACCGAGAGGATGTTTGTAGGCTGAGTTGGAGATGGAGAAGGAGACAGAGGTGGACTTAGAGGACTTGGAGTGGCAGAGGGTCAAGATAGTGGGCAGCTTGGGCAGGGCATGGTACATCGACCCCTCCATAGTCTTATCAACCCCAGAGGGAACAATATGGCGCTTATGGGTCTGGGAGGGCAGACCTTTATGTGACCTTCAGTGGGACCCAAAGGAGTGGTTGTGGCCAGCCCGCATCGTGCACTTAGACCGGGTGGAAGATCTCCTTCTTCTCGTACACTACTCATATTGGTGTTGCGATATCTCAAGGTGTATGCCTCAGGCACACCTTATGTTTCTATGTGTGAGTGCTAGAGGCACAGTTAGGTGCCCACAAGCACAGTTAGGTGGTGGAGAGCCACATAGGATGATTGAGAGAATCTAGGAGCAGATTGAGGAGATGATTGTGGAGCTTTGAGGTCATCAGTGATGTCAGTGACCTTGTATGAGGTGCCTACTTAAGGACCTCTTTCTTCTTCATTCTATAAGCAAGTATTCTGAATTTGTGTCAACTCTACTCTTTCCTTTCAGTATTCCAACATGGTATCAGAGCCATTTGATCCCCCTTGAGCCCATTTTTGCCACATTATCATCTTCTTCTTCATCTTCTTCTTCCCCATCTTCCTCCTTCTTCCCAAAATCTTAGAGAGCTTGGTTCTCCGCCTACAAACGACCATTGCCCAAACCCTCTGAGCTGGAAACTCCTCTAGTATGGGCGAACTTCCACCTGCAAGCAATTGAAGAAAAAACGTCTGTGGTGGTTGCCATTCTCCAAACAGCGAATTTCTTCTATTGCTCAATACTCCCTGCCTGCTCCGCCATTGCCTGAGCCCTCTTAGGAGTAGATGGGCGACCTCAAGACGAAGATTTTGAGCCATTTTTCAAGTCATTTGGTTCAGTAACGAGGGAGAAATCGTCAAAACTCAGTTTCAGCCTGTAGCAACTCTCCCGGGCAAAAGTGCGCACCATTTCGTCCAACCTCTGTGCTGGACCTTCTCTGGTATATGAGCTTTCTTTTGCTTCAGAAAGCCCTCTTTTCTTTGCTTTGAAGAGTGAGCTACAAGCCCTCCAAGTTCAGCTTTTCATTTTTGACAGTTTTGGACAAGTTTTGAAGATGATGCTACATAAAATGCTACTCTAGCATTTCTGGTCTTTTGAAGCTTTCAATAACTTCCGTACAAGTGTGGATTCAATTTTGTTTTGACTTGCTAGACCTGGTTTTGATTGGAAAATGTTTATTTCATCCACTTCTATGAAGCATGTAAGAAGAAGCATCATTGTTTGAAAACTAGTCACTACTATTTGCTACAACAAGTGGCTATACTTTGGAAGTATTTCAGTTCTTTTTGCCTTGTAAGAGAGAAGACACTACCCAATACTTGGGTTAGAGCCTCTCATGGCTTGCTTATGCCAAATATGTGAAAAGCCAAAACATAAAGCAATGTCTTGTTATGCTACAAAGGATGAAAATGCCAACCTGACTTCCTTATTGAAGATTGCCAAAACAATGGTTGCCAAAAAGGAAGCAAATACAGAGATCTACACTCTCATGGCATTTTTATTTGACTCCAAGTACAAGAAAAAGATGAAGGTCAGACACCTAAGATATGCTTCTCTACACAACTATGGAGATGACAAGATAATTGTTCTCATGAAGGATATGACTTTCAGATCCACTTGTTCTATCATAGTACCATCTTATAAGGCACTAGACACTGCCCATGTGGTAAGACCTTGCCTTGACATGGATATTTTGCCTCCACAAGATGAGGCATCCCATGAAGATTATGCATTTTAAATCATCTCTATGTATGCTCCAGATCACTCTTTTTATGTCAAGGTACTCAGCCTGGATAGTCCTCCAAAATGAATGAAAATAAATTATTGTGTGTTGTGTTTTGTGTGTAAACACCTCTGGTCACCTTATGATGTAGGCCATGTGTATGTTTGTTCCATGGTACCTCCTACAGACATTGTGTGCATGTACATGTAGGGGAGATAACCATTGGAAGGTCTGTTTGTATCCCTTTCTGTTTACCTTACACCCAAGGAAACCCTTGCTAGCATGAGAACCTAGCCATAGATTTATCCTTGACCACCATGAGATGGCATGAGAAACTATGAGACTAGATGTATCCTTGACATAGCCTGAGGCATTTCCTTGAGGGGGGGTTTGTTGCGATATCTCAAGGTGTATGCCTCAGGCACACCTTATGTTTCTATGTGTGAGTGCTAGAGGCACAGTTAGGTGCCCACAAGCACAGTTAGGTGGTGGAGAGCCACATAGGATGATTGAGAGAATCTAGGAGCAGATTGAGGAGATGATTGTGGAGCTTTGAGGTCATCAGTGATGTCAGTGACCTTGTATGAGGTGCCTACTTAAGGACCTCTTTCTTCTTCATTCTATAAGCAAGTATTCTGAATTTGTGTCAACTCTACTCTTTCCTTTCAGTATTCCAACAATTGGGCGTCGTTTATAGCTTGAGGCAGCAGCATGGTCCCCCACGAGGGAACGTCACTGGCTAGAGCAGGATGTCCCGTGAGAGGTGATAGGCCGCTTTTGGCCCCGCCTTTGGACGAGTCTACGCCCGCGAAAGATTTCTTATTTCTTTTGGCTATTGGCGCATGGGGGCCTGCCCATTGGCCCGTGGCTGGAGCAAATGAGGATAGATGGCAGATGCACTGGTTGTATGGATGGAATTCTGGAGACAATCCCGCACTGTCCTTGGGGCTGCCCTGTCGCACAGCGGATATGATTACCGTCCTTCAGGATTGTTGCCAGCACGCGGAGGATGAGCAGGGATTTCACGTGGGGGATGGTGGCCTGGCTCACTGAGGGAGGCCATGCCTTTGTGATCGACCCTGTCACGTTGGCTTACAGATACATGGGCCGCAGGTTTCCCAGATTGAGGTTCATGACGCAGTTCAGCCCTCCCGCCCACGCCCACCACCTCTCCCAAAGGATGGCGTTTGGGAGACTGTTTCCAGCATCAGTGCCCGGAACGTCTGGGTGGCTCGATGCAGCCAAGTGATGGGAGGCCAGACAACTTCTCCAACATTTACCCTAGTAGCCATTTGGTAGGATATCATCTTCACCTTACGCGCCATTTGGGAGCGTGGTACTGTAGGCTTGAGAGCAGGCTTGAGAGCGACTGTCAAGAGGCGGGAGCGCTTCTGCCAAACATGGCCGACAGGCATATTCTACACCCTTTCCGCAAGGGGTATTCGCTGGGCATATAGACCACCATCATGGTTGCTAGCTCCTGTTTTGGAATCTCTATAGGCGAGGAGCCATGAGATCCTAAAACGGGTGTTCATTCTTGTAGCTGGCAACCGTTTTCTTTACTTTGTTTTTCTCCTTTTGGAAGCTAGTTGTATAATTTTAAAGCATTAATAGAAGTTACCTTTTTCTGTTTAAAAAAATGAATGAATGCACATCCAAATTAACAATACGATCTCCTTGCTCTCTGATCTATCAATGCCACTTATTACATGGCAATGGGCACACAAATTCATCTGAAAGATTGTGCTAGATACAATCTCTCATGTGAAACCATCTGGAGATGAAGAGGAGCTATATAAAAGTCTACAAAATTCCTCGCCAAAAGGCCCGGGGCTTTAGTGCAAGACTATACACACCCTCCACCTCCCACAAGCAACACTTACACAGTGGGGATCTGTCCCTCCACCAGAAGACTAACAGAATACCCTGAAAAAGATGTGCCTGCTGAGCCAAGCCAAATTCCAGAAAGTAGCTTAATTTGATATTGAAATACACACACACACACACATATATATAGAGAGAGAGAGAGATGAAAGGAAGTTTATTGAAAATCTACGAAAGACTGAAAGGTCTATGAGACTGAAGCGCCCGGAGGAGGAAACGGAGAAAGCCGCAGGGGGCAACGGGAAAGCAGACTCATAAGGCTTATGTTTAATAACTCCATCATGCTGAAAGGTAGATTTCGAGGACCCAAATTTTGAATTTCTAGTGATAAGAACTAGGTGAAACTATCTCTTAGGTCATGTTTTGCTTGTTAGGGCGAGATATTTAATTGCATGAAGATAGGAACTAGTTGTATATTGTGGGACTAGTTGAAGATAGGTCAGTGGAGGCGTGGAGGAAAAGCATGCAGATATGAAGAGCAAATCGCACCTCAAGTAGTAGTTACTATTTTTGCCATAACTTTTGATACGTAACTCGGATTTAGGAGCTCTCTTTTGTTTGTTAGAAAGTTGAGATTGTGTTCTGCAACTTTAAAAAGAAGTCCGGATCTCTAAATCCGCATCCAGATTACGGAGCATGTCTAGTTTTGTGTGTTAAAAGGTTGATCCTGTTTTCCAACTAAGATTCTGATGGTCATAGTACTAAGTATTGGATCTGTGGGAGAATCGCTCCCTACATCAGCGCTGATCTCCTTGTCAGTCATTATGTATGGTTGTCTTTGTGGAAACAACTTGAAGGGTTGCATATCGTCAGATAAATTGTTATGTAGTCTTTTGGAGCCACCAATTGTGAGCTTTGTTCCTCTATTTCTTGAATGATGAGACGTCATTTTCAAGCATGTTGATGAAATATGCAGGTTGTGGATTCATCTGCGATGCTCTTATTGTGATTGTAGGTTGAAGGGCTGTTATAGCGGTCACTCATGGCCCCTTTGATTTCTCTTATAACTAGTTTGGAACCCCCGGCGAGGAGTTTCCTCGGTGATGACAGAGGAGAAGCACTCCTGTCACGTATGTAGCTGTTGTTGCAAGAGCAAGATGACCCAAGATTTTCCCAAGTTTCTTGGATTGCCTAATGAGGATCCTTCTCAATTCATCAAAGACCTAGAGTTCACAACACTGCTAAAAGGCAAAGATGGACTAGGAATTCAATTGCAAATCCTAGGCTATTGTCTGCAAGTTGAAGCAAGGATATGGTTTCAGAGTTGTGTTCAAGATGTGTCGGAAACCCAAAATCGAGATGCTGAATACCACGAGGTAAGAGCTGCACTTTTGGGCCAGTATGCATATGCAAGGGATCCTAATGGGATTTGAAAGGAGTTGTGCAACTACCAGCATGCGCCCAATCAGGAAGCAGACCACTACCTGAACCGCTTTGCTGAGCTATGGCAAAAATGGAGGGTTTCTCTACATCCAAAAGTTTCACCCAAGGTGCTTAAGATTGAAAGATTTGTTGTTGGACTCATGCCAGATCTCAAGTTAAATGTGGATTGTTGAAATTGTGCGTGCCAAGGAAAATGCTTCGATTGGGTTTAATCAATGTGGAATGGATTTTATGCATCAAACCCTGTAAATCCTTCTTTGGATGGGTCTATGTTGCCTATAGCCTTATGCATCGTGGTTCTTCTGTTAATATTTTATTTCCAAAAAGGATGAGGACTTTTTATCATCTTCGGTGATATCTAATGCAAGTTCATTCAGCAAGGATGAGGGCCTGATGGGATTTGAGTGTGTGGACGAGGAATCATATGAAGCCAGTAGTGATGAAGTAGAGCAAAGCGTGTTTGAGACCATGGATGAAAATGAGAAAGAATCGGAGGGATTTGAAGAGTCGGACGCTCGTCTTGATGTGATCCAGGATTCAAGTGCATCACACTATGCTTTGGTTGAGAATGACAATTCTTAACCAAAAGGTCATGTAAAGCTCTTTGAAGATGCGGCAAAGTTTAAGATTGTTGATGCAGAGGAAAATATCAAGGAGCTTATTGAAAAAGAACCATGCATGCATGCTGAAAATGAGGTAGATGTTAATGATAAAGAAGAGCAGCCACTGGTTAACATTTCGAAACAAAAAGAAGACCATTCATTGACGGATACAAAATTGTATGATGGAGAGGTAGATGCTTGGGATATGCAGCTAGGGCATGAGCCATATCACCCCATATTGATGAAGAAGAAGTGACACTGTGAGGACGATGAGGATGATAATGAAGGAGGGGAGCTGTGAGGCCTTCTCACTCTCTGATGTTGATGTGTTTGATAGAGATAACCACTTTGTTCCTCTTTCTATCTTCTCTTATCCTTGTTACGTAAATATGATGTAGCAAAGCCTTTTGTAGCAACTCCAATGCAAGAGCACAGGTTCAAAGTTTCTCATAGGAATATGCCGCTTGATGCTATGGATGTACTACAAGTGCAAGGCTGTGAGTTGGATGCTTTTGACAAGGAGGATCTTGATTGGGGCTTTGAGGAAACAAGTGATCAATTGGATTCGAAGATGGAGGAAATTTAAAAATAAGCTGTAGCCTTTGAAGACACGGAGACAAGAGACTCAGCTATGCTTGGATGCAGGTACCCTAGTAATTGATCATGTATTGCAAGTGGTGCAGGCAACATGGAGTTTGTATGTCTCGCAAAGTCTAAGTGACTCGAAGCAATGTGATCAATATGAAAGGAAGGGTTTATTTCCTTTCAACCCAGCAGGATGCAATGGCCAAAGCAAAAGGAGACTGCTGGACATGAATGTCCACAACAAAGGGGTGGGCAAAAATGGAGGGGTGGGCAAAAATGATAGGCAGATTTTGAGGACCTTAAATTTGAATTGCTAGTGATAGGAACTAGGTGAAACTGTGATATTGTGTTTCTTAGGTTATGTTTTGCTTGTTAGGACTAGTTATTTAGTTGCATAAAAATAGGAACTAGTTGTTTATTGTGGAACTAGTTGAAGATAGGCAAGTGGAGGCGTGGAGGAAGAGCATGCAAATATGAAAAGCAGGTTGCACCTCCCAAAAAAAGTAGCGGTTAATATTTTTGCTAGAACTTTCAATTTGTAACTCGGATTGAGGAGCTCTTTTTTTTTGTTAGAAAGCTGAGATTGCGCTCTCATCCAAATCCACGGGTAACAGATCGAAAATCCAGATTATGGATCACGACCTAGTTTTGTGTGTTGGAAGGCTGCTCCTATTTTGCAGCTAAGATTTCGGTGGTCGCAGTACTAAGTATTGGATCTGTGGGAGAAGCGCTCCCTATCTTGTCAATGGTTATGTATGATTGTCTTGAAGGGTTCCACATCATCAGATAAAGTGTACATGGTATACAGTCTTTTGCAGCCACCAATTCTGAGATTTCTTCCTCTATTTCTTAAATGAAGAGAGGTTTTTTCAAGCACATTGATGAAATATACAGGTTGTGGGTTCATCTGTGATGCTCTTATTGTGTTTGCGAGTTGAAAGGCTGTTATAGCGGTCACTCATGGCCCCTCAGTTTCTCTTATCAACGCATAGGAGGGACTAGCTACTATGGCATCCCCACCGACATCATCACGCTCACCGGTGGGTATACACCACAGTAAATATATATTCTAGCGGACGTATAAATCTATTCACCCACACATACTTGAGCATCTATTTATACTAAGCTCTTCGTATTAAGTCTCTGTCAGCACTCCAGAGGTGAAGGGTAGACTCAGCCATGACAAAGGCAGCACTAAAGGAGAAGGCTAATCAAAAAGCTGGTCAACATTATTTTCATTCAAGCTACAACTGCTTGTGAAGACTATGCGATTCTACTTTAGTCTCTCCTAAACGAGCATCTAAGCAAAAGATATGCTTAGACAATCTAGTTGATAGGGCAACGCACCAGTTTTAATCTCATGATAGTCACTCATAAGGTTGAAAACCATAAACTCTATCGCGCGTAGCAGGGATTAGCTACTATGACATTTCCACCGACGTCATCAATACCCAACGGTGGGTGTAGACCATAGTAGCTGCAGCAAAATTCTTTCCATGCAATTGTCTCACTATTGGCTTCTTTCCTTTTTGTTTGCCTTGCTTTCTAAATTCTTCTTAAAAGCTCTTCAGTCCACGCATAGCTCTTGCAAAGTCCCGGATGCCCTAGATCTTTATGCTTGTGTGCAACAAATTTTTCCATGTGATTGTTGCCTATTGTTGCCACTGCTCCCTAGGTCTCCTTTCGTATCCTCCTCCAAATAACATCTCCTTTTATTTTGGTTTGCTAAAATACATTGATATTTACTTACAACATAAGACCACCCATCTCATCTTTCCGATGATGATACAAGAAAAGTTGAGGGTAAAATCTCTCCAAGCATAGCCACAACACATATTGCAAACATATACCTTTGTAAGACTAGAATAAGTCCAATCATACACATATTGCAAACAGTTTGTTAGACAGTGCTTTAAGTATTTGAAAGTATACATCTATAATCCAGAAATGTGAGCTTCAGATACTCTGTTGGTGCACACAAAGAGAATATGAGTGCATGGATGTGAGCATTTCAAGTCTGGCCTAGGTCAAATATAGGAAGATTTAAGGGTCTGTAACATTAGACCTCAACCACTCATATTAAAGATTATTACACTGAGTGACTATTGTAGAGTCAAAATTCACAAACATTTGCATTTAGAATCTCCAATTTGCAATTCCCATATTGGATTTCGTTGAATACTCTTAAAAGTTCCCTCAATCAAAACTTTTTTTTCCGAAAAAACAGTGCTAATTATATTACTTCGAAAACAAGATACAAGAGGTCAGCTTATAGCTGACGGGCTGCGTTCACAAACCGGACGCAGCCCAAAAGGTAGCATAATAGATCATACTCTCACGGAGGGATATGCTGAGTGTGAATGAACAGCCATCGGGGTGGTGAGTAGTGCCACCGAAGGCCCTGCGTAGTCTGCTCGAAGAAGAGGCTCTGTGTGTCCCAAGCCTGGAGGAAGCGTCTCCGCTTCTCCTGACCGGCCCGGGAGTCTCCCTGAATCTGGTCCCACTGGCCTCTGAGGGTATGAATAATCTCACTCCAAATCTCCGCCATGATCTGGGCAGTCGAGAAGGAGGTGCCACCAAGAATCTGCGCGCAGCGCGAGGTCCAGATGTGCCATCCTGTAATGCTGCTGATAATCTCCCAGACTGGCTGCCGCTCCCGAACTCCTGTATCAGCCTCTGCTAGGTGCTGTGGGATACCCTCGAGCGGCCCCCACGTCCCCTGTGTGATAAGGAAAGTGGGGTCCTGCTGGCATGCCTCGAACAAGTGATGAAGACCAGGTGCGGTGCTGCACCAACAGAACGCGCCCCAAGTGATCACTCCTAGCTCTGGTGCTGCTCGAGCAAGAAGCCCGAAAGTCCACCTCCACACTTCCTGGGCGCGCGTGCAGCTCCACAGGCAGTGTTTTGGTGACTCCTCATCCGCATGGCAAATCTGGCAGCAACCGTCCTGGCCTATCTGCCTCAACCAGCTCCCCACTGGAAGACCTTTGTGGGTAAGAAGCCACAGGAAGTATGAGATCTTCCGCGGCCGCCAGCTCTCCCACAAGGCCTTCCAGAATGCCTGCAAAAAGAACCTGGAAATACCCTGTGCGTACCAGCTAGGACGCTGGGTGGGGGGGCGGCTCTGCATCCTCCCGAGAACTCGCCTGCCCAGAGTCGTACTGTAAGCGAAGAAGGAAGTCGGCCCCTGTCCTGTCACAATCTCTGGCCACCACCACTCTCCTGGGTCCCACTCAAGTTCTGACAAGGCCCGCCCCTCCCAGAGCCAAAGACGCCAAAGCTGCAGCTGGTCCTGCTCGATACTAGGGTCGGTATGCCAGACCTTCCCCAGAAGGCCTACGACCCTAACCCTCTGCCACGGGAGTAGGGGGTCGATGAGCGCATCCTCTCTCCTGAGTCGTCCATCCCCTGAAACCGCGAAGAAGGCAATAGAGGAGTCATCCAAACGTCCTGCGACCACCAGTGGGATGCCACGGGGGGTGAACTGTCCCAGCCAGTGGGTGTCTCCAGGCATGAGGACCTGAGGCTCAGGTGGAGCTAACCAAGCGGCTGGGATCGCACCGTCGATCTCTGTGCGTCTCGCCTGGACTCCGCGTGCACCTCCAGCTGCGTCTGCAAGATCGGCCATCTCCAGATGTCTGTACGTATCCCTCCAAACTCGAAGGGACCGGGCTGGCCCCCTCATCCAGCCGTCCCACCTGATATGTGATCTCTCCCCCAACTGAAGGCCCTCGGCGTCTCTGACCTGCCCATTCCAGACGAGCGGCTGTCGATCGATCTCCTCCTGACAGCTGGGCTGGGACTGAATGAGACTGGGACGGAGCCGCCTCCAAACCATGAGGAGGCTACGAACGAGTGGGGAGCGGGGCTGAGTGAGCGGGGCGGAAGTGAAGATCCACCTGAAGGACGGTAGCCACTCTCCACCTCGGCGCGGGACACAAGAGCCGACTCCCTGCTGAAGTAACATCTTCCACGTCTGCCCCCCTGGGGTCAAACCGCGGATGATAAGCTTGCCTAACAAGGCCTGACTCTGAAGCTCTGGATCAATGACCCCCAGACCACCCTCAGCCTGCGGAAGAATGACTGTCTGCCAAGCAACCCTGGCTCTGGTATCTCTATGCCCATCCTCCCCAGACCAAAGAAAGTTCCGAACCAACCTCCTGAGCTGTGCCACGCTGGATCTCGAGAAGCACCAACAGGAAGCCACATACCAAGCCGTGGCTAGAAGGACCTGGTTAACTACCAAAGCACGACCTGCAAGGGAAAGCTTAGCAGTGCTCCAGAAAGCCAGCTTCCGTCGGATGGAATCTAGCACCGGGAGAAACTGCTGAGCTGGCGTAATGTCTAGGCCAACCTGGAAGCCAAGGTATCTAGCTGTCTGTCCACGTGGAATCCATCTGAAGCCCAGAAATCGCCCCCACTGAGAGCACGCCCCCGGGTCTGTGAGAAAACCAACTGATTTGTTCCAGTTGATTTTCGCACCAGCGGCCGAGCAGAAAACCTCCAGGGCCATCCGCACCCTCTCTAGCATCCTCTCATCGTCCTGGACATAAAGGGCTGTATCATCTGCATACTCTGAGTCCAGAAGCTCCGTGTCCTCCCGGAGTGGAAGGCGAACACCCCTGAGCCCTGTGGACCTCGCCCGAAGGTAGTAAGTCATGGCCTCGGCGAAGAAGAGAAACAGGTAAGGAGCCAGGGGACAGCCCTGACGTACTGATCTCTCCAAGCTGAATCGCTCACCCATCCTGCCTCCAATGATGACCCTGCTGGACGCTGTCCTGTACAAAGCTGAGATACCCTGAATCCAGCCTGCCGGGAAACCTAGCCGCTCCAGAGTCCCCTCCAAAAAGGACCAATCCACGCGATCGTAGGCCTTCTCGAAGTCGAGAAGTAAAATGGCAAGGTGTGATCCGCTGTACTGAGCCCACTCCGCCGCCTCTGAAAAGGTGAAGACATTATCCAGGATACTACGATCCTGGACAAAGCCTGTCTGAGTGTCATGGACGAGGTCTGGAAGTAGGGGTCGAACTCTGGCACTGATCATCTTGGCGAGGATTTTGTAGGCAGTGGTAAGGAGAGTGATCGGACGCCACTGGCGGATCTCCCGTCTATCTCCTCCCTTCGGGATGAGGCAAATCAGTCCCGAGGAAAGGCTCTCTGGCATCTGCCCGCTGCTGAAAATCCCCTGCAGAGCTGCAAGGAGGGGCTGATGGATCTGGTCCCAGAAGGAGGTGAAGAAAGCTCGGGATAGCCCATCCTCACCTGGGCACTTCTGACCATCAATAGCCATCAAGGCCTCCAACATCTCATCCGAGGTGAAAGGCGCCAACAACGTCGCCTGCATGCTAGGCTGGACCAGGGATGGAATGTGCCTCCACACCTCCTCACGGGCCCGACTGGCACGAGGGGCAAGCGGCTCCTGCTGGAAGAGGGTCCTGTAAAAGTCCGTGGCCAACCCCAGGACCTCCCCTGGATCCGTAACGATGTGACCCTCCGCTGTCCTGAGACTTCGAAGCTGATCACCTGCAGCTCTCTGGCCATGCGTCCTAAAGAACTCCCTGCACATCCGGTCACCCTTTCGGGCCCAAAAGGAGCGAGAGGCGTGAAAGGAAAACTCGGAGCGACGCTGGAAAGTCTCCTCCAGGAGGGCTCTGGCTCGAAGGGCCTGGATCCGCAGCTCCTCCGAACCCGGGGAAGCCTGCTGGAGTCGCTGAATGGAGGCGAGGTCCCTCCGAAGAGCTCTCTCTCTGTCCCACCAATCCTGTCGAACCTGTAAAGCTGCGAGCTGGCAAATCTGGCTAGACTCCTGCAGAGCCTGTGCGACTGAGTCTACCAGATCCACGCCCTCCCCCCAATCTCTGTCCCAAAGACTGCAAATGCTACTGCGCACGTCCACCCTCGAGAAGATGGAGTCGGGAATCCTGCAAGATCGGGAGGGGAGGGTCTGGGCTGCCGAATCTAAGGAAAGGAGCACAGGCGCATGATCGGAGAGTGTCGTCCCTGAAACTATACCCGCCTGGCCGCCTCTGCTGATGGCCCAGTCACTGACATAAAATCTATCAAGCCTCTCCAGGAGTCTGCCTCCTTCCCTGCGGAAGCCCCAGGAGAAGTCCAGGCTCCCGTGCCAACGCCGGAAGGACGGGTCTCTCCAGCTGTCCCTCCCTCCCGTCTCGAAGATGAAAGAGTCCCAAGCTGACTGCTCTGCCTGGGCCATACCTGTGAACTCCGGGCCTCTGCCCTGCTGGTCCTCCAGGGTCTCCAGGTTGTTGAAGTCTCCTCCAACAATCCAGGAATCCATGTCTGGAAGAATCCCTGTAAGTGTCCTCCAGAAGGTGGCTCTGCAACGGAGGTCTGTGGGGGCATAAATGTTGAGGATGCCTATTTTGGATCCCTCCAGGTCCAGGCCTACCCAAAGGGCTCGGCCAGGAATCAACGTGCCGTGACCAAAAACTCCCTGGGCTAACTGCTCGCACACGGAAGTACAGACACCCCCACTCCTCCCCTGAGCGCCGATAGAAGGCTCCCAGTAAGTGTAGGACCGTCCAGGGAGAATCTTCCCGCAGCTACGGGAATGAGCCACAGAAAGCTTGTGCTCCTGGAGCAGAAGTACATCCAAACGACCAATCACTGCAGGCTGAAGTTCCTGCCGCAAAATGAGCTTCCTGGGACCACGGGTGCCAGAGGAGTGAAACCCGTTCACATTCCAGGATACGAGGTGTAAGCTCATGGAGAGGGAGGGGGGGCTGCGAACAACTGTCTGCTCGCGGTCGAAGTCGAAGAAGAACCAGACGTATCGGAATGGAGGCGCTGCCGCTTATGAGAAGGTTTGGAGGGGGAGACGGGGTCGTCCTGCCCGTTCTTCAACACCTTCAGCAAAGGCGAGAGGCCTTTGGTGCCATGAACAAATGCTTTCTCGAGCCAGCTCGAGATCTCTGAAGAGGTCATCCCGTAGAAGGTTCGGAGTTTCTGCTGGGACCAAGCTCTGACATCCTGGGGGAGAGGCCATGACAGGGGAGGTCGGAGGATCACTATCAGTCGGAAGCGTTTGGCGGCGCAACGCCACCGCAAGCGCACGTCGCCCTCGGACCACTGAGTCTCGAGGAGCTGCCCACCGGACGGGCCTATCCAGGAACACACCTGGGCGTGCGTCTGCTCTCTGAGAGCCTCCCAAACCGAGTCGTCTGTCCAGGTCTCGGTGCCATCACTGAGGAACGTGAAAGCGAAGCTAGGGCCATCCCTGGGAGCCAAGGCACCAATCCTCCCATCCGCCCCTTTGCGGAGCAGGAAAATACTGATGTCGAGACAAGCCGGAAAGGTCCCAAGGTCGGCTACATCCAGGTAGTCCCAGGGGCCAGATCTGTAGAAGTCTCGCGGAAGCTCTCTCTCATGGAGCTGAGACCCAACTGAGTCTACCACTGAGGGGCTAGCGGGAAGGGAAGCCTGCTCCACTGGTGGTGTAGACTCCGGGTGTCCTGCCAGCGAGGGGGGAGGGGGAGGAGGCTGAGGAATAGGCAGCTCTGACTCCACGGAGGCGACTGGCGGAGGAGGTGGAGGAGGTGGAGCGGGGGCTGCACACGGCTGGGAAGCCGGTGGTGCAGCTAACTCTGAGGGAGAGGCGAGGGGGACCAGGGGGGGGGGGATGGGGGTGCAGCTGGAGCTGGGGCTGAGAGGGAGGAAGAGAAGACTGAGGAAGAGGAGGCGGGGGCTGAAACTGCGGGTCGGGCGACGGGGGGGGGGGGGAGACTGGGGAGGGGGCTGGGGCGGGGAGGAAAGGGGCGGGGGAACGGGAGAGAGGGGGAACTGAGGCTGTGGAGGGCGGGCTGCCGTCGAAGAAGAAGCTCTCCCAGACCCCTGGGGCGGCTGCCTGACAGGTCTCTGGGGTGCTGCTGCAGGAAGGGTAACCTCTGCCTCCTTGCCTTTATCCGAAGTCTTCTTGTTCTTTCCCCTTTTCCTTTTAACCTCGGTCCAACCGCCCACAACCTCTGGACCCGACTCCTGCTGTCTCGGCTCCTCCTGACGTGGCTGTCCAGGGGGTGGGGGTGGGGGCGGAGGGGTCGGGGGCGGGGGAGGTCGAGACGAGCTGGCGAACCGTGGACAAGCAGCCGCCAAGTGCCCAAAGCCGTGGCACCGCAGGCACTGACCTGGCTGTCCGGTGACTATCATGCTCTGGGTGATACTGCCGGCACCTGTCACAATCTCGATCACAGCAGGGAGAGTCGCAGGATCCGCCACCGCCACTCGGACTCGGGGGGCTCCTGCCGTGGTCACCGCGTCGGCAAAGGTGTCGTGCATAACCCAGCCAAAATGGGAGCCCAAGTCCCTGACAATCGGGCGCAACTCTGCAGCAAGCCCTGGAAAAACAAGTGTCACTGGGTGTCGAGGTATGCGGAACCGAGCATCGAACTCCGCTGCGCTGAATCCACGGTACCACGGGACTATCATGATAATCTTCCCATCCACCGAGGTGGGGGAACTGGCAATCAGGTTGCTCACAGCTTTCTCAGTGGAGAGTTTGAGCCAGAAGATGCCCCTTCCCATAAGGGCCACCTCCTCAATATGGCCATCCTCTAGCAGGAGAGTGGACTGGAGCCAGTCCCTGATGGCTAACCTGGAGGGGGAGTGACCAATGACTCTACCGTAAACAGAGGTACGCGTAAAGTCAATGGCAACCTCCTGAACACGAGATGACTGTCGCTCTGTCAGGATAACGCGGTAGGCATCTGGAGAGGGAGGGTCCGACTGGGCCTCCGGATCCGGGCAGGGGGCCGCCATACCGCCAAGACTAACTGCAAGCTTCCGATGGGGAGTATGAACAGGCTGCCACCCCAAAAAAGGGGGACAAAGCGGTAGGTGGAGCCTGGGGGTGAGGCGCGCGAGGCGGGGTGAGGGGGCGGGGGGGGTTGGAGCGGAGGGCGGGGTGAAGGGATCGGGGTGCGGGGAACGGGGGGGCGCGGGAGGGCGGGGGGGGGGGGTGGCGGGGGCGGAGAGGTAAAGCGGGGGGCGGGGAGAGCGAAATGGAGGCGGGGGGGCGGGTGAGGTGAGAGGGGACGGCGGGTGAGGCAGAGCGGGGGAGGGAGGGGGTGAGGCGAAGCGAGGGGGGGGGAGGGGTGAAGCGAGGTGGGGCGGAGGGGGGCGGAGTGGATGAGAGCGGAGGGGGGATGAGAGGGCGGCTGAGACGAGGGGAAGGGGGGGGGGTGGAGGCGTAAGGAGGGGGCGGCGAGGGTGAGGTGAGAAGGAGCGGGGGAGAAGGGGGGATTAGAGGCGAAGGGAGGGGGCGGCGGGGGGTGAGGGGAGATGGAGCGGCGCGGCGGGGCGGGGCGGGAGAACAGTGAGGGGGGGGCGGTTTGGAGCGAAGCGGCGGGGGGCGAGAGAGAACAGCGAGGGGGGGGGGCGAGAGCGAGGCGAGGCGAGGGGAGGGGCGCAGCGAGGTGGCCGGCGGGTGAGGGGGAGGGGGAGCGGGGGGCGAGGGCGGAAGGGGAGGGAAGGGAGCGGAGGTGGTGGCGGCGGGAGGAGGAGCTAAGGGAGGTAGAGCGAGCGGCGGTAGGGGGGAAGCTCACAGGAGCAAAAAAAAGGTTTCGTACTTCCCTCAATCAAAACTACTTTGAGATCTTGCTCTATAGATGCTTACCACTGGACGGTTAACTGCAGACTCATGGCTTCCATATAGAATACAGACAATATTCCCATTCTTGTGCCTCAATGCCGACAGCTTAGAAGCTGTAAATTTGGTAAGACATCCAACATGCCTGCCATGACAACAAGACTACGTTAATCAATCCTATTAAATCCTTCTAGAATTGTTTATAGCTTCAATGTCAGTGCACAACAAGAACGGAGTATCTTTAGATTTTTATCCAACCTTTTGAAGATCTAAATCCAGATGTAAATTTGATGTTACCAAATAAACAAGGAGGAAATAAAACATAGCAAGTTTTTGCAAGGCCTACTCATATTACCACAATGGCATTAAAGTAAATCATATTGGCCGTTCCACAGCCTTTCACACGGTCAAGTCTAGATTTTTCTCTACTCCACAACCATAGGTCAAGGTCACAAGAATTGGAAGTACACATATATGATCAGCCTAGCAGTTGATGCTACTAGATGCAACAAGCATCTGGCAATTTAAAGAATTTCCTTCTCTGTGAGAAAACAGCAGATAAACCAAGCAATGAACTAGGGTATAAAATTGCAAGAAGCTTGTTATTTGCAGATTTGTGCAGGTTACCCACGTCACCAATGACAAGTTCTCAAATCTGCTTCTGCTATAACGTTGTTTTCTTGTGCAGGGTGCCACTTGTCACGCCGATTGTTGCAGACAACAAAATCCTCCAAGCCTGCAGACGTTTTGCAGCTCTTCTTCTGCACAAGCCTAAGCTTTTGCAGGTTCTCCTCTCCCGTAAGGGCTTGAACTTCTCAGCCTGCAAACTTTTTGCAGCTCTTCTTCTGCACAAGCCTAAGCTTTGGAGGTTCTCCTCCCTCTTGTTAAGTCTTACAGAGGAGTTTCAAGGGCTTCAATGCTTAGGCTTAGCTGTGTATACTCTTTTTGGAAGAAGACTTTCAGAGTCACGCTTATGCATGCGATTTCTCGGTAAATTACTTAATAAACTTAGAATTTCAAATACCCATTACTTAGAATTTAACAGACACACACAAATCATTCAGAGTTTCACACAAGGGATAGGGTACAGAGGAGATAAAGAGAAGACTCCAGCACCCAATGGAGTGTGAATGAGGTACACCCCCATACCTGGGCTGATCCCAGGTATATTTCTGTATTACAATGATGCTAGGCTTACAATAACAATCAGATCCTCAGACAAAACCCAAGGAAAACCAGAAGTCCTAGAACATTAATATATATGCTGATTTATTACAAAGGTCTAATGGGAGATGAGAATCCAAAGTGATAGAAAACTGTAGAAAATCAAAGAAACCACTTGCAGCCTCCGGAGATATCAGGGTGAGGAAAGGCCCAAAATTTTTCCGAAAAGAGCCCAACCTCACCAAAACATTAGAGCTGAGTGCTTTAGAATCATTGTATCAGCACCAACATATTACTCAGGCTCCAAAACACAATTGAAAAAATTGGAGTCAGAAATTCTGGTTAGAAAATCCCTAGAATTCAATGTTTTCAAAACAAATATGTCTAGAAACCTTAGAATCCAACAAAATTAAGTTGGAAGTAAGTAAAGCCACTTTCTGAAGTCGCTAAAGATGAAAAACGAAATATAGGACTGAGAAAATTGTCAGAACAGCCTGAAATTGAATTAAGCTGAATTTGCAAATTGCATTATCTCATGGCTTATGGGTGTGGGAAGTAGAAAACAGCAAGCTAAAGCTGAATTGCAGTAAATTGTCAGATTAGGAGGAGTAAGAACAGAATTAGAACCAAATTTGCATGTAGAGTAAACAGGTGTAGGAAATTCAATCGCAATTTGCCAGGGAGGCAGTCTAGCTGCTGTGAAACAATGTCCAGCCTTTTGCCAAGGAGGTAGTCTAGCTGCTGCAAATTGATGTCCAGCCCTTCCCTTTGCTGTAGAACACTGTTTGCAGGTTAAGCCAGGTCCACAGCAGCTCCAAACTGCTCCTAGTTGAATTGCCAATTAGGTTAGGGCCTCCTAGAAGTGAATACAATGTCTAGGAAGTAAAGGTGCAGCAAGGGAAAGTTGGAGAGAGCAAAGAAGCAGCAAGAAGAAATATGAATTGGTAAGGAAGCTCAGCTAGAATGCCCAAAAGCTGATCGCCCTTTTCTTATAGCCTCTAAATGAAAGCAAAAAGCTTCTAAAAGCTGAGAAAATCATTAACGCAGGTAAAGTAAATTGTAAAATTAAAAAAATGATTTCCAATGTATTAATTTCTAACTGTAATATTTAATTAGTTATTCTAGGTTAGAAAGCTCCATGAGTGGTTGCTTTACTAGATGTGTTTAAGGGTGTGAAGGTCTCTAGTAAGTTGGATTTAAAATCTGGGTATCATCAACTGTGGATGAAAAGCAAGAGATGAACATAAGACGGCTTTTCGCACTCTTTACTAGACATATTGAAATTTTGGTTATGCCTTAAGGCCTAACTAATACTCCAGCCACCTTTAGTAGGCTGATGCAGAGGCTTTTGTGACCCTACTTGGGAAAGTTTGTTATAGTCTTCCTTGACGACATTCTAGTTTACAGCCAAATGTCATGAAATGAGTACCCAGTATTACAGTATGCTAATCAATGGGACTACTCAAAAGAAGAACATTGGTTCAGACAACTCTAAATCGGAGTCGCATTGAGTAAGATATGGAGGAAAAAAGTTATGTTTAGTTATCAGTCATTGCCTAGGTGTGAGAAGGGACTAGAATAACTAAATTGTGGGGGGAGGGGTCAAGAAATCTTAGAAATTCTAGTACCTAAGGTCTAAGGATTAACATAGTTCTTAAGGAAAATTCAAAGTGCACATCTGATGAGGTGCGACCAAATCATGTGGTAACACCCTCTCTTCCAAACCCTTCCATCAAGAGGATTCTCCTCTCTCATACCATTAGTAGTACCCAACTGAGAGAGCACCTAGGATGGTCAGCCTAGCGTAGGAAATGAATAGGATAGGGAAAGAAATACCCGACGTAGAGGTCACAAGGGCGCTTACTACAGCATCCACAATGTAGAAGGGCCTGGTAAACAATCATACAGTCCTAATGTCTACGCAAAGCATGTAGAAATCAAGAATTTGATGATAAGCAGATATTCTGGTTCATTACACTTGGCATTAGAGCCTCTTTCCGCACAAAAAGAAGGGAGGTGTATCAAAACCAAGAGGGGCCCAGCTGTAACTGGCCTTCAGGAAATTAAAGGGAAGTGAACCTCTGCTAAACTGTCAAACGCCTCAAATACAGCCACAATGCAACATGCCAAGCACTTCCTTTACTTAAATTCACTTAGAATAAACTGCATAACAACATTGTGGAGGCTAGAATGCCCCTGCTCAATGAAAACAGTACACAAGACACCCATTGGCCCCAAATGCCTTGGCGCCCCTTTCAATATTTATTTAATTCTTCTGAATGGAAAATGCTTTACACCAATGGGGCCCACCCCTGCACTGTTGCTCTTGCAATTCCTCTGACTATCTTCTGGGCATCAATTCCATAGTGCACCACTAGGATCCAACTGGCAAGGCAATTTCAGGCATCCAATTCTGACTTGAACCGACTTAAGACATCAAAGCATGTAAACCCACATGTATACTGTGCTCAAAGTAGCCTCAAGGCTTTCACATGCATCACCATTGTCCATTGGCCTTTCCCACACACACCCTTGCTTCTGAGTGCTTGCTTAAGCCTGCGGGAACCAAAAAGAACTTCAAACACAAAATGCACTGCAACAGATTCAAAACAGGAAAAGACAATCAAAAGGAAGACAATAACCATGTACCCGGTGTCCCCGGAAGAGGGGCAAGCTCTGCTCTCGCACCTATCTCCTGTCCAGGCCCCCTAGCAAGGTATAGATGTCTTCCAGCCTCCAGGTAAAGAGAAAATGAGAGAGAAAGAGAGCAGAAGACTGACAAGAAAGAGCTGTAGAGGCTAGGGTCCATAGATCTGCCCCGAATTGCAAGGAAAATCCATACATATGGATGATTTGCCTCAGGATCTGTGCCACTGCTGCAACCACCTCCGCATCTGCACCCAACAGGCCGTACACTGCCTCGAAATGCACACCAGAACCTCCTCAGGAAACGTGACAGCCTTGGATGAGCACCAGATGTCCGTACAACTGCATGGTCTATCCATGCAGTCCGTATGACAGCCGTACAACAGCGAAAAGGAGCTTTGGGATGCACACCTGCAATCCGTACACTGTACGGATTGCCTCGACTTGTGTGCAAAAGAAGGAAAAAGCGAGTGTAGGAGCGGCCAACAGAAAAATGCAAAACTGTGTAGTTAACGTGGAAAAAGTGCTCCCAACTCCTTCTACAGGCTGCGTAATGCTTCAGGAGGGTGAGAGAGAGAGATGGTAGGTGGTAGGAGCACATGCACACACATGCATGCCATTTGGCCCTTCATTAAAGTCCTAACCACCATACCAAGGACAACATTGGTTGTCCTAGGGTCCAACTTTAAGACCCCTCTTTAATGCCTTTGCCTTGCCCCTAGGACCTCACCCAAAGGAAGCATAAGATTAATATGCAAAGAGAAAAGCATAGTGAGGCGTTCACTGATTACATCTGATGAGGGAGTGGACGCTGCATTTCAAAGGCGATGAGAGTTGGAAGTTCAATGGTATTTGGCAAGAGAGGTCGAAACAAATGAATGGAACCTTGAAGTTGTTGATCATGAGAAACGTTGTAAGACGTAGTGAGAAACCGAAGTCCTTGCATCAGATAGAGAGACACGTGTGTTGCATTTAGAGCAAGAATTCAAAGGCCATTCGAATGAAGCAGAGAACACAATGGCTTGAAGGATTGTGAAAGAAGATCGTCTCAATCAAATCCAAGCTGGGGTGCCTAAATTGGATCCAAAGGAAATCTTGAGATGTGCAGTGGAGTTCTTAAGGAGTTCTCTTACGAAATCAAGACAAGAAGTCATTGTAGTATAACTAATCAAGCATATAGGTTCGAGCGCTTAACAAAGTTCGATGCTCTAAGGTTCACATCATATCAAGGGATCACGGCGGTCAACATAGAGTCAAAGCGAACTCGAGAAAATGCTCAAGCCAAGTGGCTGAGCAGTTTATCAAGCAATTGCTCAAGATAGAGGCAGCTTTGAAAGCCGTTGTGCGGAGGACCATGAGTAAAACCATGATGGGGGCTCGGTGTCCACGAACAAGGTTTTCACCTTCATCAAAAATTCCAACAACAAACAGCCCCTTGATGAAGACTCTGACGATTGGGCACCTCCCTGTAAGGGGCTTATTTATAGAGCCACCAACGAGGTCATCAAAACACTAGAGAATAAATTGTTCACGTTGGGATGGGAGAGATCATTTTGACACTCCACTAGTGGGATCACACAAACAACGGCCCCTTCTAGCTCTTGATCCCTGCCATAGAATTCCGCAACCTCAAAACCATCCATTTCTACAAAATTGTTGTGCAGAGCCAAACAGCTTTCGAGGAATTCACGAATAGGAGAAAAGCAGAATCCACAAGTGATGTGGGATTCCTCAAGTTGGGCCATCATGCATCAACTACAACAATTAGACAACCTAGTGTTTGCTAGAATGCAACAGCTAGAGATCTTTTATAAACGTGAGGTGATCTAAGAACAGCTCAAGCAAGGGAACTTTCCCAATCTTTTGATATAATAAGGACCTTTGGATCATTCAAAAGGGAACTTGCAATTGTGCCTCACTGCTCCTTTCTCAAAACGTTGCATGTGATTAAGAGTGTCTTTTCATAGAAACACACAATGGAGAGGACTCAAGATACATTGCGATGGTTGCCTTATAGATCCAAGAGGATTAATAGGACATCGAACCGGTCTTGTTACAGCAATGAGCTTGATCTTGTCAATCACATGAGGAATAGTTGAGGCGAGTGTGCGGTAGCTCAAAGATGCAACTTCATCACAGACTCAATGACCAATTAGAAGAAATGACACTAAGAGAACAATTAACAACGTGCCGCAACAAATCAAACCATTGCATGGCTCACTGGTAGCTTAGACTTGATTGAGTCCATTATAATTAGATTCAGAAAGTCATTTGTTCCACCAATGGCTACATCTCTGTTCGTGAAAGAATAAGATCAAGATCTGAGACAAACCCAGACCCAGAGAAAAATAAAGAGCTTTCAGTGAGGGCTTCAATTAAACGTGACAAGAGCCCCATCTCTCTCTCTCTCTCTCTCTCTCTCTCTCTCTCTCTCTCTCTGTGTCTGTGTGTGTGTGTGTGTGTATGGATTTGAGTTTAGTTGTTGTTCAGTATATGGTTATTTAGATTTCTGAGAGTGTTAATTAAGTTAAAATCTCTGGAAACAGCTTCACCATGTGTGTACTTCTAACATTCCAGAATCATGCATCCATAAATGAAATTTCCTATCACAACAGTTCTAAAAATGTTGTAGCCTGCAATACAGCAACCACACTGCTGTTCTGACTGTTTACTGCCTGGCATGTAACTTGAGGTAACACACAAAATATCTGATTTTTGTCCAATTTCCTGCACAGCAATGCAGTATCTACAAAGCTGATTCAGTATTATAACTTCTCCACACAAACTGCAACCCATTGTTAAATACACTCCAAAGTGCAAAAATTTACCCAACATCAACAAACTTGATGAAATTCAGACATGTGAATTTCACCTGTATTTAGGATTCCACACGTTAAAATGTTTTATCCCAATTTAAAGAAATATTTATCGTCGTTATCTTGCATGTTGAGGAATTCCTTTCTGTCCCAATTCCCTACGACGCACTCCAGCTCTGTAAAATTGCTGCACACAATCATCTACACACATATAGAGCCTCTTTGAACGTGGAGCACATCTAGATGTTTTTCCCCCGTGGTCTTAAGCCTTCTTGCTCTTATACTCAATCAACACCGCACGGCACATATAAGCAAAGGCACAAACTTAATATATAGAAAAAATTGAGCCATTAAGAAATTTATCATCGGTATTCTTACTTACATCCTGATATTGGAGAGACCAATCTTATTAATAGCCGCAAAGCCTTGTTGAAGAGCAGCAATTGCAAGAAATGCAACAGTGCCATCTTCAAACCGTTGCTCAATGTTCTCTCTCTTTCTAACATAGTCTATGTCTGCTACAGAAGCTGCTACAGTACCTATAGCAAAAAGGAAGGAAACATTATAACGTAAGCTTGATAGCACATGCTGACATTAATAGGAAACAGACGTTACAACAAGGGGTAGCAGAGAATCCATATGTCTTCAATAAATCCAAAATACATGAGACAAAAAATGTAAGATACCTAGAAGTCCAGTAATACTACTCCAAAAACTACTCCAAGATACCTAGAAGACCAGTAATACTACTCCAAAAACTCTCTTTCAAACTAAGAAAAAAAATGGAAAACTTTGCATGTTATAGAGCTCTAATTCAGGTCCTGGAGATCAAAATCGAATTGCTTGCAAGTTGCAGACAAATACAGAACATAGAGGAT
Organism: Dipteris shenzhenensis; assembly: GCF_047967505.1. NCBI lineage: Eukaryota > Viridiplantae > Streptophyta > Polypodiopsida > Gleicheniales > Dipteridaceae > Dipteris > Dipteris shenzhenensis. Next base: position 43,495,908 of record NC_141604.1, read on the forward strand.
GAAACATGAGGTCCCCACAGTCTCAATTACGTCGATAAGTAGTACTTGTCCCTCCTTCCTCAAGCCCAGTAGTTACCTCCACTTCTCTTCCCTTTCCTCTCAGCTCGTCCCTTCTCTCTCCTCACTACAATAGCCAACCCCTATCTCACCAGATGTAAAAAGATCACTATTTCTTGATAGTCTTCACCAGTCTCATACATCCTGAAGGGCCTCAAGATGAGCTTTAATTTTTTTCATATCCTCTCTCTCTCTCTCTCTCTCTCTCTCTCTCTCTCTCTCTCTCTCTCTCTCTCTCTCTCTCTCTCTCTCTCTCTCTCGTCGGCCTCCTGTCACCCATCGCCTAGCCCCTCAGCCGCCACCGTACAGGCCGTACAGCCGCCTTCAGCCTTCATTGTACAGCCGCCGCCGCAAAGCAGCCTTTTTTGTCCAGGTCGTCCAAAGCAGAGCAGAAGGGGAGAGATCTAATACACCTCAAACTAGGCTGATCCCCTGGCCCAGTTTGAGGGGTTAGCTTCAGCTAAGGGGTCCATAGATTGCACATATATACCTAGATGAATCCAAGAACATTCCCAAACTCATCCTCTAAAAACACAACATAGTGCAGTTTCAATCTCACGATCGTCAGTCATAAGATTGAAAACCATAAACTCCATCACGCATAGCAGGGACTAGCTACTATGACATCCCCATTGACGGCATCAGCGCCCAACAGTGGGTGTAGACGATAGTATAAAAATAGATTGCACACGCTACCGTTATGGAGTCCCCCTCTTTCCCTAAGATGAAGCAGTTCGCAACCACACCAATCAGCAAGCCCTCGTACTGTGATACTCATCAGCCAGCCCGTATGCACTATACTTTAAGCGAAGGATTGGATCAGACCCGCAGGAGCAAATCTATATCTACAGCAGGAAGTAAGAAAGCTCAGGCTTATGGTAGCGGCTCTCTTGAAGAAAGTGAGGAGATGGAAAATAATCGTAAGCAGGAGATCATTGCTGAAGTTCTACAAAAATGCAGCTCATCTCCACCAGCACCAACACTTGTCTCCACGGTCGAAGAGATGATTACCACTCAGGTCAGTTCAGCCAAGAGAGAGATGGCTATTATAGCCAACAAAAAAATCAACAAAGCTCATCTTTACACAAAGGTAAAAGAGCAGGAAAACATAGCAAAAAATAAGAAAATATTGCACATTGGGGGACTGCCAGAGGATTGTGCCTTGGCTGTCCGGTTGATGTATTTACTGAGAAATATAAAGAAGAATAAAAGCTCACGTGTCTCAAGAAGAAGATACCACAGATAGAATGGGATGAAACTGACATCAGTTGTATCTCTCAGAAGGGAACACAAGTACAAGTTTATTTCACAAAGAGGACAGGAAGAACCAAGATTCTCCGACAGACAAACAAGCTGAAAGGTACACGGATATGGATATCTGAGGAGCTCTTTTTGACTCCTTGCTCTGCCCAGCGGGGATGTATGCCAGCCCCTGTTGGGGGCCAGACTTGTTGGATACAGAGTGTGGGCTCGTGTGGAGCGGCTACAGGTTCTCATGTTATCACAGATGATTTGCGGTAAGCCATCCGTTCCTCACCAGATCATTCAAGCTGAGTTTGGGTCATCCCCATTACAGCTAGATGCTGCATTTCAAGTCATCACGTATCTGTATTGAGTCAGGGAGTATGGGGATTACACTTCTGGATGCAGCAAGCTACCATGGCTAGCATTGTCCTCATCTATGGCACTTTCGACAGGAGGGGACCAGAGATGCTAGTATGTACACACAGAGAGATGGTTTGAGCGACTGGGGCTCCACATGGATAGACTCCCTCCATTCCAATACAGCATGGACGCTACGTTTTCTCCCCTCCTGTCACACGAGGTCAACCAGGTTATCCGTGAGGATCTCTTACACCTACACACATTCCAGACCTGGTTGAGACCGAGTGAACTCCCAGTGAAGCTTAGCTTCTACAGAGATCACTGCTTACATATCATAGAGGAGGGTTTCATTGACTCACCAGGACATACACAGATCTACTTACCCCACTCATTGAGGATCTCTCTCAGTTCCGGGTCTCTTCACATAGACTTCGTATCGAGAGCGGCAGAGCCAGGGAGAGGCGCATATGCACATTATGTGACATGCAGGAGGTTGAGACAGAGGAGCACTTCATCTTCAGGTGTCCTGTTTACTATGAGATCCGAGGGCATTTCTACTGCCTCTTCAAAGATAGCTATGGGGTTTTGGCCCGATTCACCCACAGGGCCACACAGGAGGACCTGCAAACAAGAACAGAATATTCAGCCTCCCTTCATTCAAGAAAAAGGGACAGATTGAGATGCTATCTTTCTTCATTTCTGAACAATTAACAGTGACAATCTCACGCACTGTTAGATCATCATGATGACACAGAGCTATGTAAAAGCTCTCGAAAGTGCAATGACAGTCTACATGGCTGGCTCACCACCCAAGAATGCTTCTGAGGTCCTGACCCACCTCAGTAAAATTTGTGTGACCTTGATTGAGAAAGTGGATAGCCTTGAGACCACCAATGTGGCATTGATGGCAGAAAAAGCACACCTTGACAAAACATTGAATGAAATCAAGAAACAAGGAGGGCGTATGCAAGAGGAATGGACGAAGGAGAAGAGCAAGAGAGATGAATGGGAGAAGGAAAAAGAAACATGGGAAATTGAAAAAACCAGCCTCACTGACAAAGTGCAAGCAATGGAGACAGAATTACAGCAACTGAGGGACATGCAAGGGGTGCCAGAGGGGACGTGCAAGGCAATGGAAGATTTGAAATCTGGAAATGAGAAGCTCAAGAAGGAGATGGCAGCCTTACAAACTACCATACAAGGGAAGCATGCTGAGTTCACACAGCAAATCACTAAGGGGAATGCAGATATGCTAGAATGGAAGAATGTGGTTAAGAAGGGTGCAGCAGCCCCTAAAAAAGAGATCATCTCCGAAGCTCTAGAAGAAGAGAAAAGAAGGAACAGCAAGGCCTTAAATGTCTTGGTCAGAGGCTTAAAAGCTGAAGATACCCCTATGTTAGATGCCAAGATTTTGTTTATCAAAATGGGAGTCAACCTCACATGCGAGACAGCATGAAGGGTTGGTAAAGCTGAGACCCCAACAAGACCCCTTGCAATGAAACTCCGAACAGCTATGGACAGGTCTACCCTCATGAGCATGAGGGCAACTTTGAAGGGGACCAGAATATACTTGGATGATGACCTCACATTGCTGCAGCAGGAGCATCGGAGAGAGGGAATGGTACGGGTTATGGCAGCAAGAGACGCAGGTAAATGGGCTGCCTATAGGGATGGCAAAGTGATAATCAAAGAGAGAGCAGACGGGAGAAAGGGAAGGAAGAGAAGAGGGAGAAATAGACAGCATATGACAGTGTCAAACCCAAGAGACGAGAACACGAGGACTGAAAATGGCAGTTTGGAACTGCTATGGCACCCTCTGATCTGACACAGGAGGTTTCCTGGAGACATACACTGACAGGGATATAGTTTTCTATACCGAGACACACGAGAGCCCAGAGAGAGGGCTACCCACCATGACAGGATACCCATGGGAATCTGCCCAGAGAGAGGGCTACCCACCGTGACAGGATACACATGGGAATCTGCCCACAGGAAGGAACTAAGGAGGGACAGGGGAGTACGAGGCTCTGGGGGTGTGGCTGTCCTTTTCAAGTCAGCCCTCAGGCCACTCCTTTCAGTGGTTCGGAAAGAGGAACATGCACGGCACATGTCTAGATACCAGAGGCTCGACCGATCTTCATTGCAGTGTGCTACTTTCCTCTGGATACATCATCCTATGCACGTGAGGTTGCCACAGAAGGGACAGTCCGTATGAGAGTATACACAATGAATTCACAGAGTTCTATAGACAAGGTGACACCCTCCTCCTTGGCGACTTCAATGCACGCACAGGGGAGAACCAGGTGGGACTACTTGACTTTGCATCCGATTCCCTCATAGTACCAGAGTTAGATGCAGTTGATCTCAGGATAGTGAGACACTCAGCAGATGCTCCACACATGACAGGGTATGGGCGGCACCTACTTGCTATGGGAGCAGTATATGATCTGATCATATACAACGGCCTTCAGAGATGACCATCATCTGGTGGACTCACTTGTTTCCCACATGGAGGGGGGACAAACACAATGGACTACCTGATGGGATCCCTTACCTTCGCATCTCAGATTCACGACATTGTAGTACCCTCTCCCCCACTCGGGACCCTTGATCCAGTTTATATATGAGTCACTTAGCTTGAGAGCTTCCGACCCTACACAGAGCGGAGGAAGACCTTGCTCAAGTTTCAGCCACTTTGGCTTCAGTGATACACAAGGCTGCCATCATATCTTTCCCTACGACTCGACCCACACATGCCCCAATTGGGAAGATGCCTCGGAACCCTTGGTATGATGATGAGTGTAAGGAGATGAGACCTCACCTCACACGCGAGCAGGCCCTAGGACACCTAACATCATCTGAGGTGCATCGCATCTCAAGTCGGATGACACGACGTAAGAAGCGGACTTTTCTCACTCGCAGGGTTGATGAGGTGGTCGGATCTTTTCAAGGGGGAGACCTGACTATCGGCCGGGGACTCCTATCAGAGGGGAAACGGCCCATTCCCATCACGGACCCAGAGATTTGGCATAGATATGCATGCTCCTTATACGATATCCCAGGTCAGATGCCACCAGATATGTCCTCTATGCCCAGACCCACTACTTGTCACTTGTTCACACTGCACAGAACGTGAGGAATGCCCTCCTTCGTCTGCACAACCGGAGAGCACCAGACCATGAAGGGCTACATACAAAGCACTTCGCACATGGACAGGAGGTCTTGGCTCCGGTTCTAGCACAGCTATTCAACCATGCAGTATGTCATGGGTTCCCATCTACTTGGAGCACTACCACCATTGTACCGATATATAAGGCAGGGGACCCTATGGATACTGGGAACTACTGCACTCTCATGATTGGTCACACTTTGGCTAAGATTTATGGATTGAGACTGGAGAGGGCGATCAGTAGTTATATAGAGGATTATGGACATCGGGCTCTTGGGCAGGCGGCCTCCGGAGACAACAGTCCACACTGGACCATATTTTTACCCTAAGAGCCATCATCGAGGAGGCGAAATCGAGACGCCAGAAGGTCTACACTTGCTTTGTGGACTTTCGGAAGGCTTTTGACACAATCCCTCGCTCTCGCCTAATCAGGTGACTACAGGAGCTGCATCTCCCAGAGGTCATGATCTGGGGACTGATGCAGTACCTCGAGGATAGGAGAGTTTCACACGCCTTGTGGATTGCTATTGGACAGATACGAGTCTCGTCCCATTAACTGCAGATTGAGGCTAGGAGAGCGAACCGGCATACCTAGAGAGCAGCGGGTCTGTAGACTATGCACGATGGAGGAGGTCGAGACAGAGGAGCATTTTCTATGTGTTTGTCCGGCCTACTATGAGATCTGAGGGCAATACCATTGCCTCTTTCAGAAGGGGCTCGACTTTGGTCCACTCACATGGTTGATACATTTCCCCGACCAGATCTACATTGGGCTCTACTTGATTGAGATGCGGAGACATAGAGATTCCCTTGTGCGGCAGGCCACAGATGAGCTATTGTCAATGCCTCAGGACACCAAGCTAGACCGAGTCTCCACAGTCAAGGATTTGGTTCAAACTGAAGTGCAGACAGCGAAGCAAGAGGTAATTGTGGAGTTTGGAGCAAAGGTGAATAAAGTTGATATCCAAGAAGAGATTACGAAACATGAAATTAGCGAGATAATGTATTAGAAATCAAAATTGGGGGACTCCTAGATGGATGGTACAATGAGGAGGATTCATTCAGTGATACTCTAGCACGTGTTAAAGCAGCAATGCCTAGCATTGACTGGACAGCAGATGAGGATGACAAGCCTGATAACTCTGATGATGGTGAAGCTTCAGCAGTCCGTATTAGCCATCGTAAAGGCCATGATGTTATCACATTTAACTCGCGAGATTTAAGACTCAAGATCCTACGACAATCCTACAACTGAAAGGAACTAAGCTATGGATAGCTGAGGAACTTACAAGAGCTCAATGAAGGATAAAGCAACGGAGTTAGCCAAAGTTAAGGCTGCAAGAAGGATGGAAAGTGGGCAGTGCACCGTGGAGGAATAGCACTCATTAAGGAATTCAAATCAAAACCAAAAGACTCTCACTCTTAAAATGATGTACGGCCAATTATACACAGGTTAGGATAGAATTTAGGTACCCTAAATAATTGGAGTTGTTTTATGCACTCCTTGGGAGCTGCCATGTGCCCTCCCTAAGCTATTCTATTGAATGGTTTTTTATTGTCCCATAGACCTTTGGTCTTCCATGGATGTTAATAGACTCTCTCTCTCTCTCTCTCTCTCTCTCTCTCTCTCTCTCTCTCTCACTCTCTCTCTCTCTCTCTCTCTCTCTCTCTCTCTCTCTCTCTCTACATGTATGATGGAGGTTCAGCCTATCTCAGCTCTCCTTAGAGGGGACCGTCCGAGCCAAGTTGTCGCTCTTGATATGGCCCATTGGATACAGAGATCACAAAGACCACACCCACCGCCACAGCAAGAGACAGACTCGACAGACACAGATTCAAGACATCTTTGCATCCCACCGGAGGCCACCATGGCACCTGGTTATGTACGTTGAGCAGTAGTTTTGAATTTTTGGGCTTTTGAGATTATTAGCATAGCACTCACCAAGGGCCCTAGCGAGCCCATGGACTCGGTCAATAGTGGCTTGTATAAGTTACCTTGTGATTGTACTTTGTTTCATAGGCCTGCGAGGCCTCCCGAAGAGGTTAACACATCTTTCTTTCTTTTCTCTCTCCAGCCCGCACTATACTGCTCCAGCAACGCTCCAGCTCGCCATTGCTCCAATGTGTTTCCCTACCTACAGCCCCTCTTTACCTCAGCCATCCCCACTCCACGGCTTTTGCAAAGCAAACTACATCCTCCAACTTTGCAAACTAAATCCTCTAACTATGTAAGCTTATTGCGGCAAACATCATTTTGATAGTCTCATGGAACACCACTATTCGTCATACCTTGTCTAGAAAAGGCGGGAAACTTGGATTGGAATAGAAAATATTCATTATTATGCCTTCATACCTTTTTCCATCACGATGAGCGTTTTGAGTTTAAAGATAGTTTCAAGCTCATTAGATTCACTTGAGAACTTCTCTGTGAGCTTTACTTTGACTCATCATGCTGCACACCCTCTCTGGGCACATGTGGGGATCAGAAGACGAAGCCATGGTAAGATAGAATGGAAAGAGAAGATTGTCGCGAGGTCTAGTACAAAGCAGAAGAAGCACTCAAATAAGTAGTGCTAGCTTGTGAAAGGGAGGCTGACGATGAAGGTACAATAAGATGTAGACAAGCAAGGCACTCAACCAAATGGATGAGCAGGAGTCAAACTTGGGGAAGCCAATAGTGTATGAGCAGCGAAGGACTCACGAATTTCTGCTATTATTAGCCAAAAATTGACTCTTCTTGATCCAAAAGTAGCATGCAACACTAGTGCACCCAAAACAACTTTGGAATTGAATCTATGGTATGTCCAAACATACACATGCATGTTTTAAGCATAACTCCAGAACTGCCCACGTAACCCCTATTTTGACTAGTCATACCTCACTTGTCAAATGTTCAAATCATGAGATAAATTGCTCATAATAAGAATCACGTACAACATACAATCACTAGATTCAGCAGGGGCTTCTGCAGATTGGTGAGGATGCTATTCACTAATGCATGGGCCAGAGTCTCCATAAATGGATATCACTACCAGAAGTTTGCTCTAATGAGATCCATAAGGCAGGGATGCCCTCTGGCACCCTTACTGTTTGCCATTGTCACAGAACCCTTGCTTGTTCAGATTGGTGTCGGAGTGTCCCTTAAGAAAAAAATTCAGATGGGCGTTTCAAAGGACTAAGGAAAAGTTTGCCAAGTGGCTAGGAAAAGTTATAGCCTTGCCTGGCAGGATTACTATTATCTCTGCTGGTGTATGTCCAAATGAAGAGCAAGAATGAATGCATGTGTGCCAAATGGATTTTTCAGATGATATCAGTACAGCCGTGGGCTAAGATAGCAAGGCACTTGATTTGCCTCAATGCGCCTAGAGGAATTAACACGCCTTGGCAGGATGCCCTCCTCTCAGATATTGCTATCAAAATTCCACACTCAAGTCTGCTGTCCAGACTGATACAAGTTTGGAAATCAAAGGTGCAAGGATGCTACTGGAAGGGCAGTAAGCCGTTTGCTGCAGATGCCTCGCTTGGTAGATCTATTTGGTTGACTGAGTGGCCTTATATGGATGGACCGGCTCCAGTAGTCTCGCATCCACAAATGGCAAGACGGCTGTTTCTTAAAAGCATAAAGACTTTCAGCCAAATTTGGGATCCAGGGGGAAGGAAATGGTGTGCAGTGGATAGTACTGCTTGAAACTTTGGCCTTATTAATGCTGAAAAAATGTTTCTTAAAGCGGTTCTTCAAAGGATCAAGCCTGACTTGCCTACTTCCCATGTTTATCGGGATGATCCTGGATTCAGAGGAATGCATTGGAAGAATGGGAAGCCCTTCACTAAGGCCAGGCTAAAAGACTGTGGAGAAAGAGCCTCGACCTTAGCCCTGATGTCAGCACAAGCGCATTGGAAGTTTGATGCACCTCGTGACAGGCTGGATACCTAGGCTATGAGATTTAGGAGTGTGGAGATCCACTCCTTCGTTCAAAATAAATTTTCTGCTCTGGAGGGTCTTGTTAGGGAAACTTCCTGTTCGGCAAATCTCTATGTGGAACCCAAGGGTTACCCCTTTGTGCCCCTTCTGCAAGCAATGCAAAGAAACACACATGCATGTGCTCTGGGAGTGCCCCTTTACCAGGAAAGTCTGGTCAGATGTTGTTGAGAGACTGAGGGTAGTTCAGGTGCACGTCAAGATTAGGTGGAAGGTTTCCCTATTAGAAGATCGGGGAAGCCTCAACGACGCAATTTTTGAAGCTTGGCAGGTGGTGAGAGGTGTAGTAATCACCAACATATGGAGATTCAGAAATGGCGTGGCTGAGACCGCATCATGGCAAAGGGCTAATAACTGTAATCTTGGAGGATGTCAAGAATACCCTGCAATTTTTTGGGTTAAAAAATGAGACTCTTAAGAGTCATAGGCAAACTGTTGTAGTCAGCCTTTGTTCCTTTTTGAGGGCAGACTTTTTATTTCCTTTTTGTAAACTTTCTATAAATATGAGTTATCTTTACCCACCAAAAAAAAACAAACAAACAAACATTAAATCCACCCATGATGGGAATGGTATAACCATACATAATAGATGCTATGGCCAAACAAACACACCCATGCTATAAGCAAAATTTTGGAACCACTATATATCCCATATTTTTCATCAAGGTGCACATCGTTTTGTCTCATCTCCAAATAAGGAGTTAGATGTCTCTTGAGATACTATTTCCATCTTAAGCACTTTTGAATCCACTTTATGATGTCAATGGTATAGCCACACATATGGATGCTTGTTTTAAGCAGAACTCCAAAACCTACCCGCACAACCCTTATTTAAATAGGGGGTATCTCTCTTGTCCCCCAATGTCGAAATGAGGAGCAGATGGATTAAAAACAATTCTTAATATTATATTAAATACACCTAAAATAATTTTGGATTTGAATCTATTATGCCGATGGTATAACTAGACATAAAACACATTTTTAAGCATAACTGCAAAACTCCTATTTTTGAACAATGGCTGATCTTAAAATAAGGATCTATATGGCTCATAAGATTAAAATCCCCACTAAAACAACTTGGTAATAAATTCTATGATGCAAATGGTATGCCATATGTATGCACGCATGTTTTATGCATGAGTGCGAAATTTCCTGCAGGACCCCTATTTTTGGACAAGTTGTAATTGGCTTGTCTCATCTCTAAATGAGGAGATATGTGGCTCATAACAAACATAAAATATGATACTGTATCTGCTTAAAACAAATTTGGAATCAAACTTGTGATGCGGAAGATATAGCCAAACATATGTAGATGTGTTTTAAATATCAAGTATGACACTATATCTGCTCAAAGAAATCTGGAATCAAACATATGCAACAAGGTATAGCCAAACATATGCTAACACTAATCTACAGACAGTATTATAAAGTCTCTCTAAATACCCAGAGACCAGACAAAAGGTCCCTTGTCGAGTTATATTCATGATTTCAAAATATTCTTCAAGCAAACAGAAACTTATCATGACCACAAGCACAATCAACATATCTCATAGGATGTAAAATTGAAATCCCACCAGAGGGTATCCCACAGCGGAAGACTGATAGTGAGCCCAGGATTTAACGCAGAAGAGTTTCACTATGGAATAAAGCTTCATCAACATGTGTGCAGTTCACAACCATTCATGTGTGTGCAAGCCAGCAAATATACTGTGCATCCAGCCAAATATAGAACCAACACTTATATATTTCCGTCCGTCCACAAACTGGACACAATACAATACCAAAATGTTCTCCTATTATATGTCTGGCACCTCTAGATCTCCAAGCCGACGTGCTCCACTGAGCTTATGTAGACTCTCTGCCCAACAATCCCTTCCACCTTGCTGTCCAGAAAGCCAGCCTAGGTGGGCTGCCACTCTAGCTTAGTCTGGAGCTTCTTCTGGGTCACCTTCACCTCCTGAATATAGGCCTGAGTGCTGCTCCTATCTGCTGTCTTGGGGACTGCTCCAAGTGATACTGAATGGGGGCCCAAATGCCCGCTTTTATAGGGGCTGGTTGCCTGCCCAAAATAGCCAACTTTTACAGACCCTGTAGCCGACTGAAACAGGCCCTCCGAAAAACTCAAACAGGCCCCAAAACTGCAGCCTATAAAGCCCTCTTTGGGGACAGACTTCCAGCCTTTGGCTGGCCCTACCTGGCCACGTGTCAGGCTGCCACTGGCCCAGGCAGGCCTGCCCATATCCAGCCTCGTTGCCAAGCCCATGGACCCTCCAAAACTTGCTGCTTCTGTTCAGCCAAGTTTCAAGCCTTGGAAGCTCCCAACCAATCCATACTGAGGTTTCCCTGCACATGCTTGTCCTCTCCATCCATGGACAGCCCTGTGGCAATCCTGCACCACTTCTGCCCACCATGGTGGCCCTGATCTGCCAGGTATCTCCTCTCTCTCTCTGCTGCCCATGTGGCAGCCCCATGCTAAATCCTATTCTATGGTCCCCCCCCCCGCACACCTCATTTGGGGGCTCACAAGTGGGGAGGTGACCAACCCTATTTCTACACCCAAGAAAACATCTATCAAACCAAAATGTTGAATTCCTTTAGTGCATTTAACCAAGTCATATATACATTCATAAGACTAGAATCTATCCGAGAAAATAAATTAATTTTTTTATAAAACAAGCCAAAGAACAAAGGAAAGTGGGAGTTTGTAAGTGACTCTAAATGAAAATATGAGTAAATCAGAAAAAAGATAACTTAGTGAACAAAGCTACCCTTATGTTCGCATCAGAACCCAAGCAGAAGATGCCATCTGGGTTTCGATCTCTTGGGCTACATCATTATCGTTGCTAGCACTTATATATGTGTTACCTTAGAGTTTCTTATGTTGCCATGTTTTTCGCAGCTAAGATGCTTGCTTGGTTGTCTCAAACGTACTTGCAAAAGCATGGCGACACCACTCACATATGTGTTGCCTCATAGATTCTGCTATTGCCATCTAAAATCTTTGTTTTAGATACTTGCACGAGGATGAAAATTTGCAGTTTTTAACTTCAAGCAATTTTTAAAAAAAAGTAAACATGTTTAGCAAGATAGGTTTAAAAGCAAAACTTCCACTTATTTCAGAATCATCTCCTAGGGCGGAATCTTACTGCCATGCCTGCCCATCCTAGTTCTTCACCAGATCTTTGCTCTAAGGAATTTCCAATTATTTTATTTAAGAAAAAAGAAGGCCTCCAGCAGTTTATAGTGCATAACACCAACATGACTTAGTTATGAAAGAAGATTGTATACCTCCTCCAAAATATTTCTTCTGCAACTTCTTGGCAGCATCTGGCAGACCATAGAGTTCATAAGTTCCAAAATCAATTCAAGATGTGTCCTAAATTGACACAATTCACCCTTTGAATTTAAATCATTACCAATTTACCTTTTCGTACCAAAAGGGCCCCTAAGCCCGTAGGATATCCAAAAATCTGTGGCCAATTAGGGGAAATAATATCATTATCAAAATTCAATTATTCACTGGAGATCTGAAATTCAAGCAGGCTGCTAAAGAATTTTGCAAACTATAACAATGCACACAAACAAGTTTACAACTGCATCTAGGGTGAGTTCCCTTCAGTGATTCCTGTGCTAATGGATCACAATCAAAATAATGAGGTTTACTTTGTAGAAAGAAACAGCAATAAAATCTGCTGGGTATTTGGAAAGATCAAGTGGTGATGTTCCAGAACCCTTTGCTGCATCAATCAGCACCATCCATTTTCCACTGCTCAGCAACCAGCATGACAGAACTGTAAGAAAGAATTACATAGTAAGATCTTTCTTAGAACTTGATTGAAACTAAATGTGATACTTAAGCAGCCCATCGGCAGACATGGGACAGAGCAAACTGACAGTGATATAAAGATCTTCATAGGCCTTTAAAATATTTGAATCTTACAAATTAACAGTTATTGGAGAATGAAATTAACAAAGGAGAGAGAGAGAGAGAGAGAGAGAGAGAGAGAGAGAGAGAGAGAGTTTATTAATGTCCATGGGAGACCATAGGTCTATGACAACCCCCAACCTAATGATTAGGGAGGACACAAGGCAGCTCCTGAGGAGTGCAAAAGCAACTCCAAGCTATTTAGATTACCCATTGTAAACTGAAGTAAAAGAGATATAATCACCATACATCAGTTTAATAATCACCATACATCAGTTTAAGACTGAGTCTTTTGATTTTGATTTAAACTCCTAGATGAGGGCTATCCTTAATGATACACTGCCCATTTTCCTTCCTTCCTAGCAGCGCTGACCTTGACTAGTTCCGTTGCTTTTTGGGTTAGTTGAGCTCGTGTGAGTTCTTCAGCTATCCAAATCTTAGTACCTTTCAGCTTGTATGATTGGCATAAGACCTTGAGTCATACATCCCTTGAGCTAAGTGTGAGAGTCCATTGGAATTACAAATATCGTCATCATTATCTCCCACTCATTCAATGCTAAGGATGGCTGCTTTGATGTTTGCTAAAGACCCACTGTATAAGTCCTCAGCTTTGAACCAACCTTACGGAAGCCCCTCACCAATCCTGATCTTCAATGCATTATCTCGTTTGGCTTCGTGCTCCTTGATTTCTGCTTGCCAAAAAGCCTATGAGACCAAAGAAAACTGAATCCAATCATGGTGATACCCTCCTCATGTAGGAACTGGAGGTGTCTAGCACACAAAGATCAAATAAAAGGAGCTACAAATGGATGTGCAATTACTAGAGGGGGCTCCGAAGGCTCCAATCATGCCCTATCCTATCCATGTCAACCATGAGAAGTCAAAGCTCCGAAAGGGCCCGCCTAGGGTCCCATCAAGAGTCTCAGTGTCTCTGGAACAGATCAAAGATATATCACTGCCATCCTCGGCTCCTATTCGTGGAATGTACTCATGGCCGACGTGAAGTAATCTGGCATTGGCATGCCTCAATGATAGTAGCCCGACGGGGAATATGCTCACAAGCCCTGTGTCTAGTCTCCACCATTGATACTATCAATATATATATCTCTCATCAATCTACACCTGGATGCATCACCCTATGTAAACTGAGGATCATAAAGCATGGATGCCAGATTGAGTAGGTGTGTATGTCCCGTCTATGTCTCTAAATATGTCAGTGACTTGTTATTGACCACCGACTCTCTCTCTATGGCAAGCCCATGAACGTCTCATTGCCACCAGTCTCCTAGATGCCTACATGAAGGACCCTCTAATCAAGGGTCAGATGAGGATGGAGATCCCAACCCCATTTAGGATAGCTAATGTGGTCAAGGAGTGTTATGCATGATGGTAGACTAGTGTGTGGCATGTAATGGCTTGTCTCAATCATTGGTCAATGAAATCTACTCGATGGTCAAGTCCTGAGCTATCCCCGTCATCGCTGCCCTCTATTCCTCTATTTCCTCATTCTCCCCTTGATAGAAAGAGGTTACCAGTCCTTGCATGGTGTCCGGCATCATCATGATGCTTTCTCTAGATAAATTATATTTGTGTCTCATAAACTCTAGAATGAAAGGGCCAAACATCAATGTCTCATCATTTCTAGAATGAAGGCCCAAACATCAATGGTCTAGGCATTTGACAAAACATGACTCGTTGCTAAAACATTGCTTGAAACCGAAATGGAACTGTCCTCTGAGTCTTGCAATCTTGTGCTTGGAACAACTCTTGAAGAAATGCAAAACCTTGTACGTAGAAAGCAATATCTGGAGTTGCACGGGGATAACAGGCAAACCTTATAGGCGTTGTAGGATACCCAGAGTTACTACTCAAGCCAAGCGGACAGAACACTGGGGTAGATCCAATGTTCCTTTGCCTCGACCTTCTACGAGTCACACATCAAGCAGAGGCTTTGATCTTAGGAGATAATTCTCCATCCCATCTCCGTCCTCAGTCGATATCATGCAATCATAAGCTAACCAAGGACAATCCCAAATGCAATGCATAGAGGGCTTAGTCCAAGGCCGTAAGGTGTGTAATTGCAGGAGATTACATTCGATGATCCTTTGTAGCCTAGAAGGTGCTATGTCAAGGCACCAAAATTGTATTGAAATGGGGCAACCATTAGTAAACCAATCTAGGCAACCATCTTGTCACTCTTGCATACCAAAACACCTCATTCCCATCTTGGGCAAGCTTGGGAGGACGATGATGCCATTGATGGGAGTCTATCATCGTCCATGTCGTGACGACAGTGCCATAGAAGTGAAGCTATCATTCTCCATGTATGTGACGGTTTAGAAGGATGCATCCAACTACAATATTAGGCCCCAAACCCTACTTGGACAATTGGTGTGGAACCGAGGGCCTACTACTATCATAGCCCAATCTCAGACCAAGAGAGCAGTCCCATATCTAGCTCCCAGTCTTACTAAGGACTCCCAAAGAAAAGAACCTTTGGATATGAATCTTGAAAGTATACATGGAAGGATTTACCCTTGCATGGAAATTGCCCACAAAAAGATGAGGATCTATCAACTCATTGTTTGCTCAAACTTGGTCATATAAAATATCATTCAGCCCTTTTCTTGCTTGATGATGATGCAACACATAACTTTCCATCGTATGAGTTAGTGCAAAGTTTGGGCATAGCTGCTGAAGACCAAGGTGAAGCACAAGAGGCACTTGGCACTTTGTCATCAACAAAAGGTGTATGCTCTCATTGGTAAACTCCCGGTCTGCACTTACGGGTTATCTTGTTCACTTGTCTTACAAGATTGCCCCAGTCCAAGGTGCTGATATTATACTTGGAATGACTTGACATACGCAAGTCAATCCTCGAATTGATCATGCAAAGAACACCGTGACCATTCAACAAGGGTCGAGATGTAAGCATTTTAGTTAGAGTTTCAGGAAATAATATTCCTATGGTAAGCATTTACAATCTTCAACGTGGTCAAAGAGGAATATGTTCTTTCCTCATTTATGTTTCTAAAAAGGAAGTTCCAAAAGAGGTTTCTACAAATCCGCTTAATCAAGAAAGGCTAAACTTACTTCAAGAATTCTCAAATCGTTTCTCACAAGAGTTGCCTAGTCAACTTCCACCAGAAAGGCCTAAAGGCCATAAGGTTGACTAAGTTCCCGGATGTTCTCCATGCATTTCAAACAATGTGAGGATCTAGTAATGCCTTCTAGTCTTACGAACGGCCCAGCCACCTTCAATAGGCTGATAGAACGATATTTAGAAATCATTGAAGTTTTCTTCAATGACATTCTTATCTTCATTAAGAATGAGGACGAACATAGAGAACCTTTAAAAATTGTGGTCCCTTTCTAGTGTTGTGCATTGTGAAGTTCTTTGTCTTGTACAAGTATGTGTGTTTCCGAGAATCCTATGCAGCTTGCGTAAGAGATTGATACTCTCATGTGACGGTGGTATCAAAGCATGGATTTCATCATCACCTTAGAACACGATGATCCTGAGTATCTCTCCGAGCTTAAGTTCTTGGAATTTTAATGTGCACTTATGTGAGGATTGATCTCAAGGAAGGCAGTTCGTAAAAGGGGATTATCTCCATCGCTTATGGGCAGCAGTTCAGCCTTGCTTTACGCACATCTTTATCACTTGCGGGCTAGCATGTTCTTTTCATCTTTGATTACTGGATATCACGAGTAGGCTCTTGAACACTTCTTGAATATAAGCACCCAAAGATGCTGTGTTATTGTGCCAGCAATATGCTGATATCAATATGCGTTTGGTCTCTACTCCACAGCGTTCGATTAGACAACCCTTGATATCTCTTTTATATATAACGCATAGGAACATTGATCGTTGTATGCATAAGTTTAAGCGTGGATCTCTGAGCGCTTAATTGATGGAGATCTGTAGCAGATATAGCCAGCATTTGATCTATGTCAAATGCCCAGTTTTGGCACCTATGTATCCCGAGCCTTCGCTAGCTTCTGACGCTCAATCTTTGTGTACAGATAAGCACGTATGTTCTGATAGATGGATGTCACCGAATTCATAATTTCATCAGTTACTGAAGTGCTCTGCTTGTGGACATGTGATCTCTAGTATAGTGTTCTTGGACTATTAGCGGCCTGCTAAGTGATCTGTTGCTGGAGCAGGACATTCCCCAAGAAGACAATTACACACATACGTGAAGTGCAGAACAACACAGGTGTGGTTAGGGATTGCATGCTCCCATCAAAAGAGGTGCGCCCAGGTTAGGGAGCCCTAATGCAAGGACTAAGAACTCAATTCTCTTATTTTGAGAGGGAAAGATAAATTGTTTTTTCTGGGCTGATGCATCAGAATTAGGCATAATTTCTGTATATGGGGCATTGAGGCTGATTTCTTGAGGAGCGATGAGGAATTGAAGGCAATCTATCAAGGGGAGAGAGACACAATCTTGCAATAGCTAAAACACTCTTTGTTAAGGTCATTCAGCCAATAGGAGGTCGTGGGAAGTCCTCAACTGGGATTGCCAAACGATGTCTTTTAATGAACCTTGGGCAGCTAAAGTTTCATTCCACGAGTACTCTAGCATGGGGTGAAAGTTAATCAAAAGGTTGTACATCAGTGCAGCCATGAGAGACGCACAAGGTCGGAGTGGCCAGTGGCCATCACTAGGCGCATCGCCTTGATTTATTTGCCTTGCTTGGATCTTTCTTCCCACCCAATCTTCCTCTGCCTAATGCACACTGCCCAGATTAGGCCCCAACGATCAGCTAGCAGAGCGGTGAATCAACAAGAGTAATGTCTCATGATCGAGATGAGGCATGAGAGAAGAGAAAGAACAGAACCACGGCCTCCAATGCTTCCCTATTAATTCTTTGGATTGTTTGGATGGAGCTGCAACTATGTACGCACTCGGAAAGTTGGCCAACGTAAATCCTTATGCATAAGCCGTTTGCGGCTACAAATTGGGCAACTCCTTTGGGAAAAGTGGCGGCTTAGTCATGATGGATTATGCCAAATAAAAGGAGTACATTGTTCATGAAACCAAGGAGCGGGCAAATTTTGGGAAAGAGGTTGATCTTAGAGAGAGAAGAGATTGGGTTTAGAATACGCTCATGGGGGCACGTGGCGCCTGAAGATTGCTTGATGTAGGCAAGAGTTGATATGGAAATCATGGGAGAAGTAACATAAGCTTTCTTGGACCACTTTGCCCAAGAGCATCACTGCTTTATCATGGCTGGTTGGACAGGAGGTCACGGCAGACTTTGGTTCCTAGCTTTTCACCTAAAGCGTCTTGTCGACCGTGATCTCTCCCTGCTATTTATTCATCAAGTGCACCAGCCTCAATCGCACGGCTTCCTACACGTCATGGACAAATCTTGCCAACTCGTGCACAAATTTAAGTCATTTTTAAGGAAAAATTGCTGCCTAGGATTTGGAGCAAATTCGTGACTAAGTTTGGGAACAATCCAACTATATCCGCAACAGTATGGAGCAAGATTAAGGAACATGAGGCCATTGTTGAAATAAAGAGTCTCCTATCTAGAAGGAAGTTCAGCCAACAAAGGACATCTTCAATGGCTACAACTTTTGTGCACCTTTTCTTTAAAATCCAGGTCTTGATTATAAGATTTCACCCAGCAAAAATCAAAATGCAGGGCTGATTTTTCAACTCTTAAAACTTTGCATCTATCTTTTTCATATCTATAGTTGAAAACTTGTGAAACAAGCTTTCCTATTCGTGACTTCAAATCTTCCAAGTCTATCTTAGTATAGAGTGTAATAAAATCAACTATTTCAAGCAAGATTGGAGTACACTTCTCTTCTACACTCCAAGAAGAGTCAATTAACTTTATGACTCATATAACTCCCACCAAATTATTCAAAATCCAACTTAAATCTACTAGAGCATCAACTTCTCTCAATAAGTTTCTCCAAAGTTCATGGACAATTGGTAAAATGGCCTTGAAGCAATAACTCAACCACTTTGAGACATCCGTTAGAGAAATCTTACAAGCCACTGCAATGAATCTAGGTTTCTTAGGATTTTTATGAAACTCCTGAAGACTTGGGTTGCAAATGAACCCAAAAGACGTACAAAAGTTTAGATGTTTCAAAATAAATTCCTTCTTAGGTATAGAGCAACTAGCATACATCTCTCCTAGTAGGGATTGCAAATAAAACTTTTTACAAGTGGGACAAAATTATTTGAGCATTTGTCTACCTAAGAATCACAATCTTTTGCTGGAATACACACAAGGATATCTCATCCTTTGAAGACAGAGAGCTACCACTATCAGAGGTGCGAGCCAAAGGAACTTCTCTTAGTTTTGAAGCAACTAGATTCAAGACTATAGATTTCCAATGTGATAAGAGACCTTGGAACCCTAAAGCAAAATTGGAGAGTCCTTTCTCTACGGGTTTTAATAGGCATGAATCCTTAGAAGAAGAAAGTCGAAATTTTGTGCCTTTTAAGAAAAGGTCCCTTTCAAAAGTAGTAGGAAGGACAAAAGTATCAACAGTAACAACATGTCCTGAAGAACTATCAATGAATGAAGCAAACTTTTCACTAGTACAACAAGGGGCTACAAAGAATGGCTGTCTTTCCATGCATTGTAAGGTTTCTACTGTTGGGGTAAAGGCACATTGCCTACCCTTAATTAAAGAATTAAAGATAGGACACCTATGACTGTCTTAAGACAGTCATAGGGTAAACCTAATCCTAATAAAAACATAAGTGAGTTTGTGGTGTGGCTCACTCATCATTTCACACCCACACTAGTGTGTCTCTCTCTCACTCTCACTCTCTTGCTCCCTTCCTCCACTCTTCCCCCCTCTCAACTGGTATCAGAGCCATCGAGCTTTCTCTCCCTCTACCTCATCCTCATCCATACCGTACGGACGTACGGACAGTTCCGTACTGCCGCACGTCGTCCGTACGACTGTACGGACCAGGGCGCAGAGCCGTACGGCGGTGCGTTTTCGCGGAGGAGGCGTGGTCGTGGGCGATTTCGTACGGCAGCTGCAAGGCGTGGTCGCAGGCGCATTTCGACGCATTTCGTACAACAGCTGCACCTTTTGCAGGTCTTTGAAGAGGGCGTGGGCGTCGCTAGCCTGCTGCAGTACAGCAGCATAGCTGCTGTGTTTTACAGCAGTTCTTACATCAGCTGTACGGACTGTCCGTACAGTCGTACGGACAGCCGTACACAGGTACGGACGACAGTCCTTCACAGCCAGGTACGGACGACAGTCCGTCTGCAGGTACACTGGGTTGGCGTCGAACCAGCAGGGTACAGAAACAGCAGGACTTGGTTGTTTTTTGCTGCAAAGTCTCAATTTTTTTTTTTTGGGGGAAGCGTGCTGCAAGAAGGACAAAAGTACAGCAGGAGTTTCTATGCATTTACTGAGTGAAATTCTCAGTTTTGGGTGATCTTATCAAAGGGCTTTTGCCTGGATGTGTTTGCAGTATATGCCTTGAGGCAGTGTGTAGCCAGGGAGCACACATTTGCTTTATATTCGCAGTGCATTTGGTGACATTTGTTGCAGGTCACATTCTTTGTACGCACTTTGAAAATCTCAGTTGAGCCACGCTTGGTCAGGGCGCATCGAGTTTACTCGGTCCCTAACTGCCCATCGTTGACAGTGCTCAAAAGATTTTCTTCTTGGTGTCTGTACGTTGTGAGTTGTGTTGTTACTGAGTACACAGGGGCAGCCTATGCATTACACATTGTCAGGTACAAGTGTCAGAGAGATTTCATATTGCATGCTACCTCAGTGTTGAGGTGTTCTCCACTTGATTCAGGTGTCAGATCAAGGGGCTTTTGCCCAAACTTTGTTTGATAGTACGTGGGATACCGACAGAGATCTTCAGATGCATTTTCTCCCCTTGGTATAAGGGTGATTGCTTGGGATTTATCCCATTTACTGTTGCAGGTTTTGTGACAGGCTGAAGAGTCATTTACTGTTTTTGGGGTGTTTGTCAAGTGGTTTCTGCAATTTGAGTCAGTGACATACCTCATCTGAGGTGGGAGAAGTGATCAGTACAGTCAGTACAGCAGTGTTTACAGCAGTCTGAGTGGTTTTGTCAGATAATTATGCACTGTTAAGCTCTTGTTGAGCAGCAGCAGCAGTCTGAAATTACTGTTTTTTATGCCTCTTTGAGCTCAGAACAGTTTGTCAGAAGGTACAGTATTTGCAGGGACATTTACTGTTTTGCTGCAGATTTTACTGACAGTAAAAACAGCACCATTGAGAGTGCTTCTGGCTCTTGAATAGAGCAGGTCTTTTCTGAGAAATCAGAATTTTTTATTCAGTTTTTTTTTACTTCCAGGGTGTCAAGTACTTTCCTCATCTGATATGGCATCAGGGGGAAGTGATTCTTCAATTCTGAACATAAAGAAACTGGAAGGAGCACAAAACTATGCATTATGGGCAGAACAGTGCTTGAATGTACTTCTGTTAAAGAAGATTGCTAAGCCCATAAGGGTGAAGGGTGTCAAGCCATCTGACATGTCAGCAGATGACTGGGAAGAGCTTGATTTGTCCGCGAGGGCAGCTATCATGCTCACTATTTCAGACACTCTTGTGTTCAATGTACAGACTGAAAAGACCTCTTATGGTCTATGGCACAGACTAGAAGAATTGTATGCCCAAAAGAGTTCAGCCAGTAAGGTTTATTGGTTGAAGAAGCTGGTTGATCTTCGCATGAAGGAAGGTACAGCTATGACCTCACATTTGAGTGAGTTCAATTCTATCTTTACACAGCTGATTGCACAGGGGTTGAACCTTGATGAGGAGTTCAAGGCTACTTTCTTGTTGTGTACCCTCCCTGAGAGTTGGGACACTTTCAAGACCACCCTGTCAAATTCAAATGTTATTCTTATGTATGCTGATGTAGAGAGCTCTCTCCTTATGGAGGAGATGAGCAGGAAGAATAATGCGGGCAGCAAGTCTTCAAATGCTTTGCAAGTACAGGATAGAGGCAGGACTCAGCAGAAGGGGAGATCTGCTAGTAAGTCCAAATCCCGCAGTCAGTCCCGTGGCAAAAAGGACATTGAATGCTTTTATTGTGGCAAGAAGGGACATGTGAAGTCTAAGTGCTTCAAGTTCATACGGGATCAGAAAGCCAAGAAGGCTGAAACAAAGGATGCAGGAAATGCAAGCAAAGGTAAAGGCAAGGCCAAGGCAGATGACTTGGATGCAGTGAATGTTGCAGCAGAGGACAGTGACAGTGACATACATGATGTTTTATGCTCTTCTGCTGTAATAGCACATGCTTTGGTTATTGATGGCCATGACATGCACACCTGGCTCTTGGATTCAGGTGCCTCTTTTCATGTTACTCCTCATAGGGAGTGGTTTACTTCCTACACAGGTACTCATGGAGTTGTTCATCTTGGGAACAACTATGCATGTCAGATTGCAGGGATTGGCAGTATACAGATAGTATTTCCTAATGGACAGTCATTTATGCTTGATGGTGTTCGCCATGTGCCGCAAATCAAGAAAAATCTGATTAGCACTGGCTTATTAGATGACAGTGGTTACCACACCACATTTGGGGATTCCAAATGGGTGATTACTAATGGCCAGACTGTAGTGGCTGAGGGTTTTAAGAGTGACACCTTGTACCCTCTTTATGTTTCCAGTGTGGGTAATCATGTTGTTGCCATAACCGAGCTGCCAAAGGTTTCATTGTGGCATAGCCGGTTGGGACACATGTCTGTTAAAGGAATGCAAGAGCTGTCACGTTTGGGTTATCTGCCGCCTCTCTCTTTTTCAGATTTGCCTACTTGTGATCATTGTATTTTTGGCAAGCATTCTGTGACTCCTCATAAGAGGAGATCTCCCCAGAATAGAGCACCACTTGATCTAGTGCACACTGATTTGTGTGAGATGCCACAGTTATCACTAGGGGGTGCAAAATATTTTATTACTTTTATTGATGATGCCACACGTAAGGTGTGGGTCTATTTCTTGAAGCATAAGGGAGATGCCCTAGATGCTTTCAAGAGGTTTGTCGCTCAGGTTGAGAATCGGACAGGTCGTAGGCTGAAATGCCTCAGATCCGATAATGGGGGTGAGTATGTGTCACATGCTTTTGTGCAGTTTTGCCAAGCTAAGGGCATCAAACAGGAACTCACAGCCCCTCATAATGCATCTCAAAATGGTGCAAGTGAGCGGATGAATCGAACTATTCAGGAGAAGGTTCGATGTATGTTGTCTTATGCTGCATTACCCCATGGCTTTTGGGCAGAAGCCGTGCAAACAGCAGTTCACATTATTAACAGGTCGCCAAACAAGGCTTTGGAGTTGAAAGTGCCAGAGGAGGTGTGGTCTGGCAAGCCACCTTCATATAAGCACTTACGTGTATTTGGCTGCGAGTGCTTTGCTCATGTACGCAAAGAACTGCGCACCAAACTGGATCCAAAGTCTATCAGATGCATCTTTATGGGTTATGGTGACGAAGGTGAAATGGGGTACAGGTTATGGGATCCCGTTAAACGGAAGATTATACGCAGCAATGATGTCATCTTTAAAGAAGATAGTGTACACAAGGAACCCGTGCAACCTGTGGAATACAGGAGGGTTATTTATGATGATGTTAAACAGCAAAGAATGCCCATTTATATGCAGCAGCAGCCTGCTGCAGATCACCCTGTTCAAGAGGGTATACAGGCTGAAAATCAGCCAGATAATTTTGCCAATAATGCACCACTGGATGTGCCAACAGATGGGGCTGTAGAACAGCCAGATATGGTGGTACAGCCACCCGTCATGCATGAAGAACAGGCTGGACAGCAGCCTAATCCGGAACATTTTGTGAGGAGGAGCACCCGTGCACAACGGCCTCCTGCCAGGTTTGTTCCAGGAGCCAATAATGTGGCTGATTTTATCATGCTGACTGATTGTGGTGAGCCTTCCAGCTTCAGAGAAGCTATGGGAAGAACAGAGAAAAAGAAGTGGGAGAAAGCCATGCAGTCAGAAATGGACTCCCTACTTCAGAATGATACATGGGACTTGGTGCAGTTACCTGCAGGCAGAAAGGTTTTGCCATGCAAGTGGGTTTACAAAGTCAAAGTGGATTCAAATGCTTTACCTCGGTATAAGGCCAGATTGGTTGCCAAGGGATTTAAGCAGGAGAAGGGCATTGACTTTGATGAAATTTTTTCACCTGTAGTCAAGATGACTACTTTGAGAGCAGTGTTGGCTCTTGTTGCTCATGATGACATGGATTTATGTCAGATGGATGTGAAGACAGCTTTTCTTCACGGAGATCTTCATGATGAGATCTATATGAGTCAGCCAGAGGGATATGCTGTTAAAGGGAAAGAGCAGCTTGTGTGTAAGCTCAAGAGGAGCTTGTATGGACTCAAGCAAGCGCCAAGGGAATGGTACAAGAAATTTGATGCCTTCATGCAGTCCCAAGGGTATCATAGGTGTGAGACCGATCATTGCTTGTACACCAAACGGGCAAAGGATGGCAGTTTGATGCTACTCATTCTATATGTGGATGACATGCTTATTGCCAGTAAATCTCAGCATGAGATTAGTGCTTTGAAGAAACAACTGCATAAGTCTTTTGACATGAAAGACTTGGGTGATGCAAATCATATTCTTGGCATGCGCATTACTCGTGACAGGTCCAAGGGACTTTTGTTTCTGTCACAGAAAGAGTACATTGACAAAGTACTGCAGCGCTTTAAAATGGAGGGGGGGAAGTCTATTAGTACCCCGTTGCCTCCACATTTAAAACTCAGCAGTAAGGACAGCCCCAGATCAGATGATGATAAGGCTGAAATGGCCAAGGTTCCGTATGCATCTGGAGTTGGATCTTTGATGTATGCCATGGTTGCCACTCGTCCGGATATTGCTTTTGCGGTGGGAGTCATCAGCAGGTATATGGCAAATCCAGGCAAGCGGCATTGGGAAGCAGTGAAAGGTGTCTTGAGGTATCTCAAGGGTACCAAAGACTTGTGCATATGCTATGGTAGGCAAGATGCATTGGTGCATGGTTTTACAGATTCAGACTATGCAGGGAATGCAGATAACCGGAAGTCTACTACCGGTTATATTTTCACATTTGCAGGAGGTGCTATATCATGGGTGTCTCGGTTGCAGAAATGCGTTGCACTGTCAACCACAGAAGCTGAATATGTTGCAGCCACTGAGGCCTGCAAGGAAGCAATATGGCTTACTCGGCTGGTGGGAGATTTGGGCATTATAGGAGATATGCCAGTTTTGCATTGTGATAGTCAGAGTGCTATCATGTTGGCAAAGAATCCGGTCTTTCATCAGAAGACCAAGCACATAGAAGTGAAATATCATTTCATCAGGGAGGTACTGGAAGACAAGCGACTTGAGCTTGTGAAAGTGCATACTGATGATAATCCTGCAGATTTGCTCACTAAGAGCTTGCCTACAGAGCGGTTTGCACATTGCCGCCACATCATGGGATTAGGATGAGACCATTCTTACTTTATGGTCTTGTATACAGTAACTGTATATTGCTGTATTTTTATTCTTTTCTCCCCTTTAGGCACATTGGCCTTTAGGTGGGAGGTTGTTGGGGTAAAGGCACATTGCCTACCCTTAATTAAAGAATTAAAGATAGGACACCTATGACTGTCTTAAGACAGTCATAGGGTAAACCTAATCCTAATAAAAACATAAGTGAGTTTGTGGTGTGGCTCACTCATCATTTCACACCCACACTAGTGTGTCTCTCTCTCACTCTCACTCTCTTGCTCCCTTCCTCCACTCTTCCCCCCTCTCATCTACCAATGTCTGCATAATTGAAGGCCTTTTGTCATAAAGTTTTCAAGCAATCACAGGATGCTTCCAAACTCCTCTAACCCAATGAGGAAGAGTACTCATAACTTCAGGCGACTTCAATATGGATGGGCACAAATGGTGAGAGAGTATTCCACTCTTTGGACACAAGTAGTGAGAGAGTATTCTAGGCACCTTGCCTCTTACAACGGTATGGACAAAGACATGAAAAATACTTCGAAACATACTTGTAATTGCATGGTCTCCTGTAGTTGGAGGGTGAATCCAAGGAGGTAGTTACATGGTCTCCCATAGTTGGAGAGAAACTCCGAGGAGACAATTTAGTGGAGGGTGACTCCAAGGAGGTAGTTACAACTTACATGGTCTCCCGTAGTTGGAGAGAAACTCCGAGGAGACAATTTAGTGGTAGAGGCAACTTGTTGGAATGGTCACCTCCCCATCTGTAAGCCCCCAAATGAGGAGAGCGCGGGGGGGGGGAGACCTAGGGCAGAAGATGCCCAGAGAAGAGAAAGGGAGGGGGACTGCCACATGGGCAGCACCTCACACAAAGCAAGAAGGGTACCTGGCAAGTCGTGGAGCTCCTGATGTACAGGGCAGACACATGGACATCAGGGACCTGCAGCAGCCTGATTGCACAGGGATTTCCAGCAAGGACAGACGGCACAGCAGTACGGAAGGGTACGGTATGCATACGTGGCTGTACGGGGCTGGTGAAGGCCTGGCAGGAGGCAAGGATGCTGCAGCAGGAAGGCGCCTGCGTGAAGAAAGATGGCAGGGTCTATGGGCAGGTATACAGCCTGCAGCAGGGTCTCCAGCAGCAGAAAAGGGGAGCCTAGCAGCAGCCCAAAAGGGCCTGGCTAGGGCCCTTATATAGGGGCTGGTTGGGCTGAGCCAACCAGGTCGGTTGGGCCAGCCAACCTGGTCTGGCCAGTCGGCCCAGATTGGGACAGACTGGTCGGGTTTTTGACAGGCCCCTAGGCCTATAAAAGGAGGGGCTTCATGCCCCATTAAATATCCAACATCCAGCAGAAAGTGGAGCAGACAGGAGCAGCCTGAAGGCATTCCCTTTGGCCTCATCTTGGAGGTAAAGGAGAGTTGAAGGAGTGCTGCAGACTGAGTTCCCTAAGGGCTGGGACCTTGGCTGTCTTCTAGGGCAGCAAGGTGTTGTGATCATGATACCTTCTGGAGCAGCCATTCACAAGCAGGTTGGAGCAGTGGAACAGGGACCTGTGTGCTGCAGACAAAGCTTGGCAGGGGCTGCCCACCTAGGCTGATTCACAGGCAGTAAGGTGGAGAAGAACACACTGGACGGAAAGTCTACAGACGCTCGAGGTGGAGCACGCGGACTCCAGTCTAGAGATAGCCAGCAGATAGGAGAAGGACCTTGTGGTTAGATCAGAGGACCACACCATAGGTGGGACTCTAGATCTATCTCTCTTGTATTGTGTCCATAGTTTTGGACGGAAATATATAAGTTTTGGTGTCTTCTATATCTGGCTGGTTCATTGTCTATTGATGAGTCTGCACACCTATTGAATCCACATAAGTTAAGAAGTTTGTGATTCCACATCCCACACGCACACTGTGTGAGCTCCTGGGCATTACTATAAGTCTTCCGCTGCGTGTACCCTCTGTTGGGTATTTTCTAACACAACTTGTGTCTGGCCTTAGTTCTTGGGACTAAGGGAGATGATGTGGGGGACAAAGAGGAGGAAGCATATGTTAATAAGCACAAAAGGTTCGTAAGTGGAGATGCATCTCGGATTTTGTATGCCATAATCCATTTTGCAATGTATGATTAATCTATCATCATGATTCTATCTATTCTCTACACTCCTTTTTTCTAAACCTCTAGATTATTTGTAACGTTGTTAGAAGATTTGTAAACGTTGTCTTGACCTCTTCTAAGTCCTGAGTGTTCAGCATTATAATCAATTTGTCAATTCATGAACATTGAAATTTTCAAATTTTGGAATTTGGTGTTTGAATAGATTGAATGTAAGTTACAATAGTTACTTTTATAAATGTGAAATTCTATAATCATATCTCTCTGTTTGTAATGGTGTATATGAGTATGATGACGTGACATTACATTCATGTTCCCGTTCCCATGAGAGGTCGGTGTTCCACTCAACATTCCCATTTCGGGTAACTATTAGCTCATGCATATGCAAGTGATAACCTTGAGATTGACTATGACACTTCACATGTGTGTGACAACTTGCTACATCACAATGCATGAGTATGTGCACCAATTTACATAGCAATGTATTAGTCTGTGTGAGAGTGTGTCACAATTCTTACTACACTATCTTTTGAGTTGACCTTAGGTCAATTTGCAATTCATAGATTTTGATATGCAATGTTTGTGTGTGAGTGGAACCAATCATGATACTAGCAATCTCTCGGCTATGAGCTTGTCCACTTGAGACCTCTGACCCTTTCAAGCATCTAAACCCATCATCAAGATAACATGCTCAAAACTTTTCTGAGACAACACAACCATCCCTCAAACATTCATGTCACATGTTGGCCCATGCTAAATGAAGATCCATCGAACAAGGAACCCCAATTCGCTATTCCAACACCCTCGGATGTCACCAATCTGTTCAATTCCATTGTAGGTAATATATTTGGATTTAAAGCCCCACACATGTGTACGTGATCCATGTGAATCTACCAACCGTTGCAAAGATGACATGGCTAAAAAGAGCTCAAGGAACTGAGCATCTTTCTCTTTGCAGCAGCATCATCCGATAACTCCTTCAAAAGTTGCATATCCCAGCTGCCAAAGCATGAGTCTATCCATGAGAGTCTGTGAGCCATAGCGCTTATCACCACATCTTTTGAGTTCTCAAATCACCCCAAGGATGATTTGAAATTCACAAATGCTCATTAGAACACGTTCCTCCATAGGAAAAATGTTTTAAGTGGCTCACAAATGTGGGCGAGTGTGTGAGCCAAAGTGCTCGTTAGAACATCTTTTTTTTTTCAAGAACATCTTTTGAGTTTTGAAATTCATCTTCGTTCAATTTCCAATTCATGTGTGTTTCTGTGTAGACATGTGCATGCAAAATTCCTATCACAGGTGCTCTTAAAAGCTTGGCATCAATGAAGACTTTGCATCAAAAGCGGTCTCAAAAGCTCAAGCCCCTATAACAATATAGAAGGCTTTGTTTTCTTCATCATTGAGTGGTGTAATCTTTCTTATTTCTATGGAAATCCTTAAGTATGCCCTAAAACCACCCAAAGTGTTTGCAAGGGAAAGGGTGGATACTTGGCCTGGTTATATCTAGGAGATTCATACATGTCCATCGTGCATTTTGCAAGAACATATTTAATGACTGAAATCAAGTCACAACTGTGCGCTCCATTCATTAATATGAGTCAACCTCATGACATAATAATTAGTTCTTATATAAGATTTATATACATATTGCATATTTTCAGAGCTGCACCCCAACATGTTCCAACTGCTCAGTTTGTTAAGAAAGAGCTTCCACTCCATAGCATTCTAGGAGTAGTGGGAACTCCCTAGCAACCATGCAGTGAGGCCTCCTTAAAACAAAATAAACCCCATGTATTTCTTCATCTTCATGAACATAAAGTGCATGCATGAAGTAAGATAATTAGAGTCATTTCCCTTTATAATGCATTGATGCAAATCAACAAGATTAAAAAGAAAAGGATTGCAAGAGAAAGTAAGAAAATTCAATTGGAATTGCCGTGTACAGGAAGTTCAACTCACAGAGAATTCTTCATATGTCTGCCATCTTGGACATACTTCACCAAATCCAGGTTCAATTTCTCCCCTGAAAAGTTGCATTCTGAAGGGAAAGCAAACAAGTTGTATACAGGTCCTGTTGCAGGAGCCCAACACATTAATGTCAGGTACTTTTCTGTCTCTTTAAGAATATTCACATGTCTCTCGAAAACCATTGAAAAAATAGTTAACAACAGGAGGTATCTACTAAATCTTGAAAAAAAGTCCGCAAGACCCTCTTTTCATTGCATCACATGCTGTTGATATCTATACAGACAGTGTGACCTCTCCTTATAAACATACCAGGATATGAATAAATGGCTGAAACTATTAAAATGGAGTGATATCTTGACAAAGAGCTTCAAGTCATTCCAAACATAAAAAAACAAGATGTTGCACTCTCCAGTTGCAAGCTTCAAACTGTCAACTTCAACTGCTATGACATTCATAGTCCATGCCATATTGTAGAGTCATAAGAATAGCAAATTCAACATAGTTTAAAACACACAGTCATACCTTCCCTTTCCTCAACCTCCAGATCTTTCAAAATGCGCCTTTGGAAAGGCCTTAGCTTGATATTCCCAAGCTTATCAGAGCGTTCTATGTCTACTGCGTGGACCGTAGCACCCACATCTAGGGCGTACCTAAAATAGATACAGTTTGAATATTATTTTTTAAATTCTTACAGTAACAAAAATTGAGCAATGAAAGACATTCTATGAACATGTAGCAACTTGACAAAGGGAAAAGGAACAAAATTATACTCTCGGATTCCAAGCACACTATTATGATTTTCCATCGTATACAAGTACTTGCTCCTGCTGGTCCACGGAAAGCTCTCACCAACAAGCTTTAGTGCTGCTGTTGCTCCTGAGGTAAACACACAACTATACTCCCCTGAAGGTGCATTAAAGAACTTTAGCACCTGTGAAACCCAAAGCCATCCATATTAACTCAGATTCCATATACCAAGTGGATACTGAAACTAACTCAGACATCAAATATTTGCAAACCTAAGGAGACACACATCAGATGCAATATAAAGAGGACATGGACCTAATGAAAAGTTATTATCCTTGAAATGAGCAATGGACTTAAAACAGAGGTACAGCTTCTCCTTGTTCACTCCTTGATGTATAGCCAAATAAATGGCTTAATTCTCAGTATGTCATGGCAAATGTCCTATTTGAATAGGACCACAAAGAGTTCAGCCTAAGATGATCTGTATAAATATTGAATTGGGACATACATTTCTACAAGTACTATGAGTCACGTTCACATAACTCTTAACCCCAAAATAGGAGTAGGTTGCTGTGTAGATGAGGGTGACACAATCTCAGAATGGCCTTTGAGCAAACCGATGGAGGGTCCAGGGTAGCCGATTGCCTTCATCCCCATATCACAGAATTTTAGCATACCCTAGAGCATCTCTGGCCTTCACTGTTTCTTCTTGAAATCTTCTCACACCACCTACCCCCTCCCCCAAGAGACACAACCTAGGTGATGCCTATCCTAGGTGATGCCTATCCTTCACTGTTTCTTCTTGAAATCTTCTCACACCACCTACCCCCTCCCCCAAGAGACATACTTCCACCACAACCTAGGTGATGCCTATCCTTTACACACTCCCATCGGACATCCTTAGTCCATCATGAGGCTGGCTATGTGCCATGATGTAAAAAGGAGAAGTCCTCCTCCTCCCTCAAAGCCACCTATATTACCAAGCTCCACCTACAGCCTTCTTACACAAGCCTGCATGCATCCACTCTTTACCAGCCTAGCCAGCCCTCCCCACCCTCTCACTCATAGCCAAAACCACATCTGAATCCTCTCTTACGTAAGCAATACCATCCCAAAAGCTTCATAAAGGAAGGACCAGAGACAAAGAGACCCAGCAGAGAACCTACCACATGGATGAAAGACTCTTGTTCCCATTATGAGCCGGCTCTTTAATGAAGCTATCTATTTTAGTCTCCCATGATCTTGAGCCATGCACACCACAATATCCATTCACAATGGATTCAAACACTACCAAACAATCATGATTAGCCTAAGGTGGCCCTAGCATATTGTCAACAATTGGTGCTTCTCCCAAGAAATCAAGAGGAATCTTTATTAGATTGACTTCGGTCAAAGAAAGGTGACTTTGGTTAACTAGAATAAGTTTTTACTTTGCTTTGCATTGGTATGAAGAGAACTGTGGGGACACCAACAAGGGACTAGGATTAGTCCAAGAACTAGAACACGTGCATTTGACTAACCTCTAATGGGTTAAAGTGTTGGATAATGTTTATTGAATGTGTAGGACCAAGAGGCGTGCCAAAAGGCCCAAAATTCAAGGGGCAAGTGCCAAAAAGCAGGTCCCACAAGAGTAAAAGCCCAAGAATCAGTGGCGCCCCACTTTCTGGTGGGCCCACGAGGACCAAAAGCCCATAAAAGGCGCCCCACTTGGAGGAAATCCCTTTCCTAGGGAGAAAAGCAATAAAAGCCAGCAAAAGTAGCATATTTCAGGCTAGAAAAGTAGGACTAGCTTTGGAAAAGCACAAGCTAGGCCTAGATTATTTAAAAAGAGCCCTTGAACTAAGTTGTATTGAGAATCGTACTCAGCCTCATGCTCTCTCTACGAGCCAGTTGTACAAAGCTATCCTATTGCAATAAAGTCCATTGGGGGTGGGGGGGGTGTCCAGCCCTTATTTCTAGGCCCTAGTACTGTGTCTTCTCTCTCTCCTCCATCACCCACAGCCTTCCCTCATTGCGAATTGTGTTCTAGCTTCATCGTTGAGTTCTACCACTGCTGTTGAGAAATTCCAGCTTCCAAGCGGAGATTATGCTGAAGTGCGAACTAACTCCCAATGCTGTAAATTGATTCTTCTTGTTACAATTTGAATTCTACAAACTAGAAGAGCTGCGGATTGTTTTCTACAATCGAGCTGGGGGTCCAGTTAAGGTTTCAGTAGTATCAGAGCCAGGTTTGTTGGTGACAACGGTCCAAAGACCAAGAAGACAGCAGCGATTTTTGAAGAGGAGAGTTTCAACGCCAACATCCTAGTCACCTGCTCCAGCCAACCAGTTCACCATATAATTGTGAACAAAGCAATTTGCGATTTGGCCTTTGTGGAAGATTCGATCTGTCCATATACTATTTTCATCTTTTCTTGGTCCTAAATGACTATTGGTTGCATCATACAACCAAAAGCCACTCCCACCCTTACTTCATCGCGCATCAAGATGGCTCCTATCTTCACCCGTAAGCATTTACCTCCTTGAGAGGAGTTGGGCTTTGCAATTAGTGGTTTTGGCTTAGTCAAGCTTGATCCAATTTGGGCTTGAACTTTCATCTCACACATCATGGTTTCAGAGCATGGCAGTTCAGCCACTAGACAGCCGAGTCAGAGGCGTCCTATGATACCTAACGATGACCTTGATGAAGATTTTATAAAGACCAAAATCCAAGAATTAGAAGTTTTGAAGAAGATCCCACGATCTCAGCATCTTTCGAGGGTCCACACTTGTCTAAACCTATGATTGTTCCTAAGGAAGGAAGCCTATGCCATTCCCCTAGTCCAGTATCTTCCTCGCACCGGCACAGTTCAAGAGAAAGGAGCTCAACGTCCTATAGAAAACGGAGTCAAAAGCATGGCCGAAAATCCCCAAGTTCTAGCTCGCCCTCGACCAATCGCTCCTCTTCTTCTTCTTCTTCCCGCCATGGACGAAAAAAAAGGAGATCCAGATCCAGAAGCAAAGACTTCAAAGAATGTGGTAAGTCCATTAGGTTCTGGCAGGACGAAAAAGAAGGAGATCCAGATCCAGAAGCAAAGACCTCAAAGAATGTGGTAAGTCCATTAGGTTTGCCACTTTTGATGGAAAGTATGGACCTAGTGAAAAGGTTTGCGATTTATCCGCCAGTTCGATATATCTTTCAAAACAAGGCGCTACCGGGAGAAGTCAAAGTTGAAGATTGTATGTCTACATCTTACATGCAGCGCTAGTGCATGGTGGGGAGCTCTTTTGGTTGCAGATGAAGCAACAAAGAAGTGGAAAGATTTTAAAAAATAGTTCTATGAGCAGTTCTTGCCTAAGAATTTCTATGATGATGTCCACACACCTTGGGAAAGCATGAGTATGGCAACTTCAGATCCTATCAAGGCTTATAATCAGAAGTTTTGGACGGCTGATCTTCAAATCACTCCCTTCAAAGATGTCTCAGAAAAGACTAAGCTTCGAAAGTATAGGGCTGGCTTACATCCTAGTATCCATGCTCAAGTAAGTATTGGACCCAAGACAAAACTTCGAGACTTGATGCATTCAACCTCATTGGTTCGAGCATATAGAGGAAGATTTGCTGCAGATAGTACAAGTGTCAAAAGGCAAGGATGGGGACTCCATCAGAAGCACAAAGCCAGAAGAAATTTCAGCCTCAGAAGCCGAGGGGTTCAATAAAGGCCTTCAAAGAAAAATCAAAGTTCACTCTAGAACAGCTCAAGACCTTGAAAGAAGGTAAGTGCTTCCATTGTGGAAAGAAGGGCATATGGTTGCCTAGTGCCCCGAAAGCCTCCGGGTTTGAGGGAGCAAAAAATGCATAAAGAACCGCCAAAGATTGGCAGGAGGAGTTCTAGGTCCAGGAAGAGTGGCCGGTCCCGAGGCCAGAGAGCTTTGGGCAAAGTAAGAGACCCAAATGTGCTAATTTTGTTCGATCTGAGTGCAGCAGGTAACTTCATCTCGCATGATCTTGCCTTACAGTTAGGGTTCAAGACGGAAGAACTCGGACAATCTCTTGATGCCCAACAGATCTTTCAGGGAGAATCAGTACCAGTAACTCCACTCATTGGCAAGCTCAAAATTCATGTGCAGGATTATGTGAATCAAGAAGATTTCTTTGTTTCACCTTTGGACCAATTCGATGTAGTTTTAAGAATGCCTTGGCTCCACAGAAAAGGAGGATATTGGATTGTTGCCAAAGGGAGAGAAGAGACCATTCTAGTTGTATCAAGTGTATCTATTGGAAAAACAATAAAATAAAAAGTTCTATTTTTGCTTATATGATTTTTGTTAGAGAATGAATTAGATTCTCAGGATAGAGAGAGATTTCAGTTTCTAGATACTTTCAAAGATTGTTTTTCAGATTCTGTGCCAAGGGAGCTACCTCCAGAGCGGCCCGAAGATCACACCATTGAGCTCATTCCAGGAAGTCAGTCCCCAAATCATTGATGGGTTTTTTTGTGAGGCCGATAAATCTTTTGTAAAGGATGAAAATGTCTTGTAAATCACGTATAGGAGCACCTATGTATGGGTAGTGCTAGCACTGATAGGCACACATGTAAGACACAGCATAGATAAGGCAGGATATGATAGCTGGTGAGTAGCAACAGTGATCTCTTTCATTTTTTGTGATTTTGTTTTGTATGGACTATGATTTCATAAATAAAACATTTTCTTGTATAAGAGCCCTGATTGCAGGAAATGATACGTGAACTTTGTTGCCATTTTGATGACTGGATGACCACTGAAGCTCGGATGCGGATCTTGGGATGTTGGCTTTGGCATATGGAGTGGATGGTGAAGTGAGCGTAAACCACCAAGGCAAATGTGCTCTTAAGGGGATTCTAGTGGTAAAAGGAGGATGAAATGGCACAAGAAGATGTGTTCACAAGACAACTAAAAGGAGGCAGGTGCTTTACTATAAAGCCACGGTAAAGAATGGCGTGGAGCAAGACCGGTTGCAAGCTCTACAAGAAGGAGATAGCCATCTTTTTCATTAGAAGAGAGGATTGCATGGATGGTGGAAAGGAGGGGTAAAAACTTATGCCTTACATATGTTAAAGGCCATGGCCTTATGTCTTACATATGGTAAAGGCCATTCATCTAAATTGTCTAGACCCTTTAATGTGACCTTAGGACCTTTTTTTTGTACCTTGGGTGATACTTCTTAAACCGGACCTTCGGACCTTTGAACAGTTGTCCATTTAGGCCTTTTTCGACCTCTTTATACCTTAAGTACCTTATGGTCTTTTGGTTGTTTTGCCTTATTAAAAGGCGTTTTTCGTTCGGTTGTAGACAAAACATGAGATCTTGTGGAAAATCAGAATTTCAAAAAGAAAAGGCATTACCAAGTTTGATGAAAAAGTTTTTTAGGATAAAAAAGCATATGCCTATATTTTTCTAATAGCATTAGCTTTTTTATGTAGCTATATCTTTTTAATGGGATAAGTAATTTTGTGCTTGTGTGGGGATATTTTATGTGTGTGAGGATTAAGGAATTTTCCTAATCCTTTTATTTTTTCATGGTCAAATCTTTTGCTCTATATTTCAGACATCGATAACAAGTCTAGTAATGCTATGACACATGTCTTCCCTTCTGGTTTAAGTTATCCTAACTTAAGCCTGTTAGATGGTGGCAGGTATCAGCGTTGCTAGTTGAACTGTAGTACAAAGGTTCTGTCATGGAAATTTTCTACTCTTTTTAGGATTCAACCATATTTTTGTCTCTAGTAATACCTTCTCTCATATAATATTAGATGTA
Source organism: Dipteris shenzhenensis (assembly GCF_047967505.1). Classification (NCBI taxonomy): domain Eukaryota; kingdom Viridiplantae; phylum Streptophyta; class Polypodiopsida; order Gleicheniales; family Dipteridaceae; genus Dipteris; species Dipteris shenzhenensis. The sequence goes on from NC_141604.1 coordinate 43,531,722, forward strand.
GAAATGTTGTTCATATATTATTGGACCTTCTTGAGGAGAATCACAAGAAACAGGATGCATCACTTTGAAAGTATGTATAACATATCTATTATCATCATTAGGAATATGGCGGGAAGTACTGCTGGCTCACACACTTGATTTGGATTACGACAATAAGGAGAAACATTCCATGGAAAAGTATTAATAGCCCAAACATGATGGATGTAATAGCACAGACACAAGGGACGTATTAGACTACTTAAAGAACTTTACATGTGGTAGCATGTCAATCGCAATGTATATGCAAAAACTCATCCTCTAAAAAGGCAACACACAGTGCAGTTTCAATCTCATGATAGACATAAGGTTGAAAACCATAAACTCCAGCACGCATAGCAGGGACTAGCTACTATGACATCCACACTGACGCCATCAACACCCAATAGTGGGTGTAGACCATAGTATAAACATATGCTCTCATATTTGCAAATCCACACACCCACACATACTTGAGCATGCATTTATACAAATCCACATACTTGAGCACCAATTTATGCAAAGGTTTTTGTACTGAGTTTTTGTCGGCACTTTGGAGGTTAAGGACAAACTCGGCCATGACAAAGGCTAGCACTAAAGAAGAAGATTAATCAAAAAGTAGTCCACACTCTCTTCATTCAAGCTACAACTGCTTGTGAAGACTATATGATTTCATTTTAGTCTCTCCCAAACAAGCATCTAAGCAAAACAATGCTTAGACAATCTAGCCGATAGGGCAACGCACCACTTAAGATAGATAGAATTTATCGCAATATTAGCAAGCTGCAAAATGGACAAAAATTTCACAAGGTGAAAGTATGGTCCTCTCATCCCCCCAGTCCTCTTGCTTGGAATTGCCAGATCATGAACTATCAAAGAGCATACCATGAGTGGCAATGGTGTTCTTCCATTGATCACTCAACACTTTATCTTACTACATATCCCTACCGGTAATTCATCGCTTTCTGCCCTGAGTCACTAAGTTGCATGTCCGCTAATACGGCAGAAGCATATATCTAGACGATTCCATGAACATGCCCAAACTCATCCTCTAGAAACACAACAGAGTGTGCAGGTTCAATCTCATGATAGTCACTCATAAGGTTGAAAACCATAAACTCCATCACACATAGTAGGGACTAGCTACTATGACATCCCCACTGACATCATCAGCGCCCAACAGTGGGTGTAGACCATGGTATAAACATATGCTCTCGCATATACAAACCCCAACCACACATACTTGTGCATCCATTTATAAGGGTAGACTCAAAGGCTAATCAAAATGTAGTGAACATTCCCTTCATTCAAGTTACAACAGCTTGTGAAGACTATACGATTTCATTTTAGTGTCTCCCTAACGAGCATCCAAGCAAAAAAAATGCTTAGACAAATTCAGCTCTGATAAGGCAACGCACAACTTATGACAGAAAGAATTTATCACAATATCAGCAAGCCACAACATGGATGAAAACTTCACAAGGTGAAATTTGCATGTCCGCTATTGCGGCGGAAGCATATATCTAGATGAAAACAGGAACATGCCCAAACTCATCCTCTAAAAAACAACACATAGTACAGTTTAAATCTCATGATAGTCACTCATAAGGTTGAAAACCATAAACTCCATTGCAATGCCCAAACCTGTCAGAGAGTTAGATTTAGAAGAAACAGAGCACCTAAGAGAACCCTTGGTCTATGAAGGTCCGACAAAGGCCAGAACATGAAGATGTTGAGGAGGGAAAGCTAGTATTTTTCAATGATTAGTCAGCCGAAGGTGAAGAGAAAGAATGTAAGAATCTGCTAATTGTATATTGAGATTGCTTAGCATGGTCCTACAAGGAATGAAAGGACTATCCCTTGAAGTAGCAGTGCATATATCCCAATCAAAGAAATGCAAAAACTGGAATGATTGAGGCGTAAGAACTATTCGAAAGTATGACTTTTGATCTATGAAGAACTGAAAAAGCTACTAAAATGCCCTATGCCCCTTGCACAATTCACAAGGCTGCTTTGGAGTTAGCAAATTGTCCTTCTCTATGCTCAATAAGAAAACAATGAAAGGATTTAAAACCCTTTTTTGCCATTCTTGCACATAAGGGTTTCAAATCTCCAATCAAAGGATCCTTTATCACTCGGAGCACTTGCATGTTCTCATGTTTTCTCATCAAGGAAACGTTCTTAATCCCACAAAGAGTAGCTGACTTTTCAACTACTCTTCTCCGGCTTGAGGTAGCATTTCTCGCAATTGCGTCAGGACAGACTCCTGCAGTACAGAAAAACTGCTAATGAATACTTTGGACTCCAGGTGGTCACCTGGTTTGGAGGATTTGGTGTACGCAACAAACACCTTACATCCGATTCAGGACAGACAAGGTGGCATGGGGTTGTCCACAAATGAGATAAACGAAGTGGTTAAGTTACCCAATGAGTCCCATTCCCAATGATGAGATCAGAGTATCGGACGTTGATTGGCAGTCTCATCCATCAACGGCGTTACGCTAAATCAGTTCTTGGCTGGCTGCCATGCGTGTGGTTACGTAAAAGAGCTACTTAAGACCGTCCATAATCAAGGTGACACTCTAGCCCTATTTCGATAAGCCACGCACGGACAGGGACTAATTCTTTTATACACTGCTGAGATTAAGGAACAAGAATAAGCATGTACCTCTTCCCGAGTACAGGTGACTATATTTGATGAATCGGTGCTGGAGCCACTTTGACTATCTTTCATGTCATCAAGGATAACATACCACGAAAGATAAAGCTCATATTGATAAATCTGGCCATTAACTCAATGGCTTTCCACAGACCAAAATAGCTATCTCAATAGCGCACATACATTAGATAATTTCAAGGACTGTAAGCCATGATAGCCAGCGCAACTGCCAACAACGGAGGTGCTGAGTGGAGAAATAAATTTTCCGAATGAAACGCTGGATAGCAGCTACCGTAACGTCTCATAGCGGATACAAAACACAAACGGCAGGATACGTGGATTTCCATATAGAGTTCCGGAGAGATGTTCCAGGCTAGCGTGAATCTGTGAACTTGCGTAAAGAGTCGCTCCCGCGTGATCCAGATAAACCGCATCTGTACACAAAAAAGAGTATGATGCGCAGGAGTTTTTAGAGGAAAGAAACACCAATAGTCTCTACACAAAGGATGCAGACAAGTCATAATAAGTGTACGTGTTGCCTGAGTGCGTGGTGTGTCGCAAGGGTGCGAAATCCAAAGTGGCAAAATCCACGTACCATGAAGTCGGGCGAATTCCTGAGCTCGAAGATGATCGATTCCAATGGGACCGAGAGGGTAACCGTACTGCGGGGCAAATTCGGAAAGGAACTGGAGCTTAAGAGGGGAGGGGGGAGGAGAAGGGGAGGAGGGAAGGAAAGGAGAGGGGAGGCGGAGGAGGGCAAGAAATTTGGAGATGGAGAAGATGCGGAAGAAGGAGGTGAAGGCAACAAGGATATGCCGGAGGCGAGAGAAGACGGAAGCCATGGCTTTAAGGCCTTCCAACAACGACGGAGACAATACAGCTTCCTCTTTTATAGGAACGTAACCACGTCAACCTCCACGTCCGCACAGTACGACCCGTCAGCAATCCAAAAGTTCACACCCGGCCGCCTCCACGTCCGCACAGCCCCATTCGTCCGTCCGGACAGCCGCCACGTCCCCACTCCAGCCTATGACATGGTGGAAGTTTTGTGGGAACTGGAAACTTTAATGCCACCATGGCATTTGGTCCCCCGACCGTTTTAAACGTTGAAGTGATATCTACGCTAACATTTCTATGATGGGGAATTGACCATGTCATAAGGGCTTACGGCTGGGTTCACACCAAGCCACCGGCTTGGTGGTGAAGTAAATCACCTCTCACTCCGTTGTTGTGACAAAGGTTCGACCCCCAACAACTCCACTTCGCGACCTTTTTCAGGGCCGCCCAAACGCCTTGGGTGGTCTCCTCCAACCGAACAGCTTTTTGCGCCCACCCAATCCGAGCCCCCTTCATCCATTGGTCCACGTGGGCGGTCGAACCTCCATTCTTTTCTTGCTATGCATCCGGGTGACGCACCCTAAAGTTGGATCAAGTGGAGAAGCTTCCCTACGCTGATTGGACAAGTGGCACCATAAGAGCCACTTATAAAAAGCATTGTCCATATTATTATTTTCTTTCAAAGTGTTATGAAAACTAGGCCATTGCAATAACGATCTGTTGGATGGGCTAGTGGTTAGAACACCAGTGAATGGGTGAGAGATCAAATACTTAAAACAGTTTGCTATAATGATCAACGGGACATTGATCGGGATAAACACCTTTGTCATCGCTTTGTCTTGAGAAGAGAGAGAGAGAGTCTTCTATGACAAGAACTCAAATGCACTCAAATCAATGCTACAAACCACCTTCGGCATTGCTAACAGGGTCATATATACTACTATAGCCCCTAGGAAGAGGAAGTCGAAGCAATGTAAGGGAGTCAATGTGAGGAAGTCTAAGCAATGCAAGGGAGTCAATGTGAGGGGGGAAGGTAAAGTCAATAAACGGGAAACGGCTCAAGGTAAAAGGGTGGGAGTGATAATGTGAAAGTAAAGGGTGGCGGGGGGGCGGAGGGGGGCAATATTTATACTTACTTATTTTGAAGAATCAACGTGCTCTTCAAAGGCTACGCCACGTGCCCCTCAAAGGGGAGTCCTCTTCTATAGGCAAGGGTGGCTCGGGGGAGGCTCGCAAAGGTGGTTCAGTGCAGCGTCGCGGAGCTTCGGGGAGCTTCAAGACAGAGGGAGTGAATCGAGAGGCTTGGGATGGAGCAGGGTGGACAATAGCCGTTGGATCAGAGGAGGTTTGGCATACGGAGCTCCCGAGATTGCCACGTGGTGCACCCAAGGGTCCTGACATGGCAGCACGATACAGTGAGAGACTACCAGTGCCGCCAACAACAAGAGAGAGACACCAAAGCGCATGCATCCCGATGACTGTTGACGTGTGTTGGGAGTCCACAGGGTCGCCACGTGGCCGAGGAAGACGGTGTCATAGGGGTGGGCGTTGGGCAGCACGTGCGAGCAAGTTTTGAAATCAAACATGATGACATGTGGCGGAGGCGGGGGATCCGATAGCATTGTGCAAGAGTGGACTAATGACATGGCATGCACGGAAGGGAGTGCAAAGTCCAGACTACACGTGGCAGACTGCGTGGTGGTGATATGGCACAAAATGGCAGCCTGTGCGGGGGTACAGAGCAGAGTCCAAACCACACGTGGCGCTTGCGCAAGACTATACTTTGCAACAGCGACAACCCAATGATAACCACGTGTTGCAAACATCAACAATCACACACCACAAGTCTGCACTACCAGCCTAACACACACCTAGTTAGACTATCTGACCCGCGGATTGAGCGAGACAGAGAGAGACAAAGGGAGAGAGAGGGGGGGAAGGATAGAGAGAGATAGGTAGAGAGAGAGAGAGAGGGAGAGGTAGAGAGAGAGAGAGAAGGGGGCAAAGAGAGACAGAGATAGAGACAGAGAGCGAGAGAGAGGGAGAGAGCAAGAGAGAGGGAGAGACGGAGAGAGAGAGAGAGAGAGAGAGAGAGAGAGAGACATAGACAGAGGGGGGGGATAGAGACAGATAGGGGGGGAGAGGGAGAGAGAGAGAGAGAGAGAGAGAGAGAGGGGGGGGGGGACAGAGAGAGAGAGAGAAAGAGAGAGAGAGAGAAAGAGAGTAAGAGGGAGGAGGGGGGAGAGAGAGAGAGAGAAAGAGAAAGAGACAGACACACAGACAGACAGAGAGAGATAGAGAGACAGAGACAGAGAGCGAGAGAGAGAGAGTGTGTGTGTGTGTGTGTGTGTGTGTGAGAGAGAGAGCGAGAGAGAAGGGCGGGGAGAGAAAGGGAGAGGGAGAGAGAGAGGGGGATAGAGAGAGATAGGTAGAGAAAGAGAGAGAGAGAGAGAGAGAGAGAGAGAGAGAGAGAGAGAGAGAGAGGGAGGGAGGGAGGGAGGGAGGGGGGCCACAGAGAGAGAAAGAGTGTGTGTGTGTGTGTGTGTGTGCGTGTGTGTGTGAGAGAGAGAGAGAGAGAGAGTGAGTGAGATAGAAAGGGGGGAGAGAAAGGGAGAGGGACAAAGAGAGCAAGGGGGGGGGAGAGAGAGAGAGAGAGAGAGAGAGAGAGAGAGAGAGAGAGAGACGGAGTGAAAGAGAGAGGGAGACAAAGCGAGAGAGAGGGAGAGGGAGAGAGAGAGAGAGAGAGAGAGAGAGACACACACACACACAAAGACAGAGAATGAGAGAGAGAGAGAGAGAGAGAGAGAGAGAGAAGGGGGAGGAGAGAAAGGGAGAGGGAATTCACCATGTAATAAGGGCTTATGGCTAGGTTCACACCAAGCCACCCGCCCACCCCAAGTGCTGCCATTTAATGTCGACAAAAGTTGATTGGCTTGGTGGTGAAGTAAATCACCTCTCACTCCGTTGTGACAAAGGTTCGACCCCCAACAACTCCACTTCGCGACCTTTTTCAGGGCCGCCCAAACGCCTTGGGTGGTCTCCTCCAACCGAACAGCTTTTTGCGCCCACCCAGTCCGAGCCCCCTTCATCCATTGGTCCATGTGGGCGGTTGAACCTCCATTCTTTTTTTGCTATGCATCCGGGTGACCCACCCTAAAGTTGGATCAAGTGGAGAAGCTTCCCTATGCTGATTGGACAAGTGGCACCATAAGAGCCACTTATAAAAAGCGTTGTCCATATTATTATTTTCTTTCAAAGTGTTATGAAAACTAGACCATTGCAACAACGATCTCTTCAATGGGCTAGTGGTTAGAACACCAGTGAATGGGTGAGAGATCAAATACTTAAAGGAGTTTGCTAGAATGATCAACGGGCCGTTGATCGGGATAAACACCTTTGTCATCGCTTTGTCTTGAGAAGAGAGAGAGAGAGTCTTCTATGACAAGAACTCAAATGCACTCAAATCAATGCTACAAACCACCTTCGGCATTGCTAACAGGGTCATATATACTACTATAGCCCCTAGGAAGAGGAAGTTGAAGCAATGTAAGGGAGTCAATGTGAGGAAGTCTAAGCAATGCAAGGGAGTCAATGTGAGGGGGGAAGGTAAAGTCAATAAACGGGAAACGGCTCAAGGTAAAAGGGTGGGAGTGATAATGTGAAAGTAAAGGGTGGCGGGCAATATTTATACTTACTTATTTTGAAGAATCAACGTGCTCTTCAAAGGCTACGCCATGTGCCCCTCAAAAGGGAGTCCTCTTCTATAGGCAAGGGTGGCTCGGGGGAGGCTCGCAGAGGTGGTTCAGTGCAGCCTCACGGAGCTTCGGGGAGCTTCAAGGCAGAGGGAGGGAATCGAGAGGCTTGGGATGGAGCAGGGTGGACAATAGCTGTTAGATCAGAGGAGGTTTGGCATCCGAAGCTCCTAAGATTGCCACGTGGTGCACCCAAGGGTCCAGATGGACAGACTAGAGAAATGATGTGGCAGCACAATACGGTGAGAGACTACCAGTGTCGCCGACAACAAGAGAGAGACACCACACGCATCCCGATGACTGCTGACGCACGTTGGGAGTCCAGAGGGTCGCCACGTGGTCGAGGAAGAAGGTGTCATAGGGGTGGGCGTTGGGCAGCACATGCGAGCAAGTTTCGGAGTCAAACATGATGACATGTGGCAGAGGCGGGGGGATCCGATAGCATTGTGCAAGAGTGGTCTGATGACCTGGCATGCACAGAAGGGAGTGCAAAGTCTAGACTACACATGGCAGATTGCGTGGTGGTGACATGGCACAAAATGGCAGACTACGCGGAGGTACAAAGCAGAGTCCAGACCACATATGGCGCTTGCGTAAGATTGTACTTCACAACAGCGATGACCTGACGATCGCCACGTGTTGCAAACATTAACAGTCACACGCCACAAGTCTGCACTGCCAGCCTAACACACACCTAGTTAGACTATCTAACCCGCGGACTGAGAGAGAGAGAGGGGGGGCGGAGGGAGAGACAGAGAGAGACAGAGGGAGAGAGAGGGGGGGAGGATAGAGAGAGATAGGTAGAGAGAGAGAGGGAGAGGTAGAGAGAGAGAGAAGGGGGCAAAGAGAGACAGAGACAGAGACAGAGAGAGAGAGAGCGAGAGAGCAAGAGAGAGGGAGAGATGGAGAGAGAGAGAGAGACAGAGAGAGAGACAGAGACAGAGAGAGACAGAGACAGAGGGGGGGGATAGAGACAGAGAGAGAGAGAGAGAGAGAGAGTAAGAGGGGGGAGGGGGGAGAGAGAGAGAGAGAGAGAGCGAGAGAGAAGGGCGGGGAGAGAAAGGGAGAGGGAGAGAGAGAAGGGGGGATAGAAAGAGATAGGTGGGAGAGGGACAGAGAGAGCAAGGGAGAGAGAGAGAGAGAGAGAGAGAGAGAGAGAGAGAGAGAGAGAGAGAGGGAGTGAAAGAGAGAGGGAGACAAAGCGAGAGAGAGGGAGAGAGAGAGAGAGAGAGAGAGAGAGAGAGAGAGAGAGAGAGAGAGAGAGAGACACACACACACACAGACAAAGACAGAGAGAGAGAGAGAGAGAGAGAGAGAGAGAGAGAGAGAGAGAGAGAAGGGGGGGAGAGAAAGGGAGAGGGAGAGAGAGAAGGGGTGATAGAGAGAGATAGGTAAAGAGAGAGAGAGAGAGAGTATATGTGTGTGTGTGTGTATTTATATTTATATTTATATTTACACATATAAATACATATATATATATATATGCATATATATATATTTTTTTGTTTATTTATTTATATTTGTATATACAGAGAGAGAGAGAGAGAGAGAGGGGGGGGGAGGGGAGAGGGAGAGGGAGGGACACACACACACACACACACAGAGAAGGGAGAGAGGAGAGAGAGGGAGAGAGAGAGACACACACACAGAAAGAGAGAGAGAAGGGGGGAGAAAGAGAGGAAGGAAGAGAGAGAGAGAGAGAGAGAGAGAGAGAGAGAGGGAGAGGGGGGGGAGAGAGAGAAAGGGAGGGAGAGAGAGGGGGGAGAGAGAGAGAGAGAGAGAGAGAGAGAGAGAGAGAGAGAGGGAGGGAGAGAGGGGGGATAGAGAGAGAGAGAGAGAGAGAGAGGAGGGGGGGGAGGGAAAGGGAGAGGGAGAGAGAGAGCAAGGGGGGGGAGAGAGAGAGAGAGAGAGAGAGAGAGAGAGAGAGAGAGAGAGAGAAGGGGGTTAGAGAGAAAGGGAGAGAGAGAGGGGGGGGGAGAGATAGAGAAAGGGAGGGAGGGAGGGAGGGAGAGAGAGAGAGAGAGAGAGAGAGAGAGAGAGAGAGAGAGAGAGAGAGAGGGACATGGATAGGGATAGGGACAGGGAACGGGGAGAGAGAGAGAGGGGGGGACAGGGGGGAGAGAGAGAGAGAGATTATAAACCATATATATATATGTATGTGTATATTTATATATAAATATATATGTATTTGAACAAATGTGTGTGTGTGTGTGTGCATGTTTGTATGCTTGTATATGTTTTCCACAAATTTTCTAAAATTGCTCAAAGTTTGAGATTTATAAATTGAGCTTTGAATTTAATTAAAGGCAATCTACGATTGCAACTTCGAGACCCAGCAGAGCAGGCCTCTAGCCCGCCGTCGTAGACGGGTCAAGTTACTCGTGTGAATAAAGTTAAAATGTAAAGGGTGGTTGGGGGGGGGCGAGTATGTAGCTACCAAGACATATTCGACTCCACTCTATAAAGTAAATGGATCCCCACGACATTGGAAAATTGGATTAGTTATTAGGAGTGGGAGGGTTAGTCACAAATTAAGGCATGTTACAAAACGAATTATAATCACTTCGAAGTGACAAAAAATTGCAATCGTCCAAAGAAGGCCTCTCCGTCCAGAAGCTTCCAAACCACCCTAAGCTTTCTTATGCATCTCCCATCTCCTCACTACTGCTACCTTGGTCAAGGCCCTCGCCCCTCTTTAGCGCCTCTTCCCCTCCCTTTTGCCTCTTGCCTCCCTCTTACTCAGCCTCTCCCTCCATGCTACTAGCGCCTTTGCCCTCCCTTTTGCCTCCTCCTTCAT